>NC_086319.1:306004792-306302292 GCF_036172605.1 Pelobates fuscus | reverse complement strand
AGGTTAACACAGTAAAGGAGTTTAAGCATGCGAGGGATAGGCATAAGGCTTTCCTAACTATAAGATAAGGTATTTAGAAAATTGGGCAGACTAGATGGGCTGAATGGTTCTTATCTGCCGTCACATTCTATGTTTCTATATGTTTCTATGAGTTGTAGTCCACAACATCTGGAGTGCCGAAGGTTACCTACCTCTATTAAGGCATATCATGGCTACAAATCTCATACTGCTAGAGACGTTCTGAACACCAGCCACCTACAGGAAATACCTGTATTAAAATGACTTAATCTCTTTATTATGCCTGGGTATTGCAGTAGAGATGACTTTCTTCACTCCAACAAACAGTGGTATCAATAGTTTCCAACTGTAGACTGAGAACTATACCATAATGCAATATTCCCTTAAAGCAGTGGTTCCCAACCTTTTTTCACTTGAGTACTCCTTGGCAGCCCATTTCCATAAATTGTACCCATTGTATTAATAAAATATTTATGAATATAGTTGCTGTTATATAAAATGTAGACATCTGGGGCGGAGCCGAACAGCGAGCAAGCTAGATGCGTCTCGCATGAGCTCCCGCGACACAGCGACAAAACCGGAGATTTTCCGGGTTGGAGGTCTGGAATCCGGGACCCAAAGAGCCCTACTAACAGGGGTAATCATCCCGCTACTTCCGACAACGGAGCCGATAGCCTGAGAGCCTAGGGACCATGGCAGTAAGTTGCAGCCTTTCAGAGATGGCGTGGAGGAAGCGCTGCCACTTACTTCCCCCAGACCCAAGACACAACTGTCTGTAATGGGCAGAGTTATGTGGGCAGAGCAGGGCCGGATTAACATAGGGGCTGATGGAGCTGCAGCTCCAGGCCCAGGCCCATGGAATAGGCCCATTTAAAAAAAAAAAAAAAATTATTTTTTTTTTTTTACATTTTTTTATTTTTTACACACACTACTCTTAGGTTTGCCACCTGACTGGTATTTTACTAGCACAGCCGGTATTTGAGGCTGCCTGGCCGTGCTGGTATTGCAGTAATACCGGCAATACAAATGCAGGTATTTTTCTCAGAATAAAAGGAGATTACTCTGCAATACCAGCACCAGCAAGTAGGGGTCACTCTCTGTGGAGAGAGGCAGAGACAGGAAGTTACAGCATATCCCTCCCTGCCTATCTATACTACTCACTGATCTGTGGGGGAGCAGCTACACAGCACAGAGTCCAGACTGCAGCTATACAGCTCAGGTAAGTGAGGGATGGGGGGGAAGGCAGCAGGGACACATGGGGACACTCAGACACTTGGACACATGGGGACACAGACACTGGGAGACCTAGGAACACTTGGACACTTGGGGACACTGGAAAACATGGGGACACTGAGACACTAGGGGACACTGAGACACTAGGGGACATATGGGGACACTGAGACACTAGAGGACACAGACACTAGGGGAAACTGAGACACTAGAACACATGGGGATGCTGAGACACATGGGGACGCTGTGAGACATAGGGACGTTGGGAGACACTATGTCCCCATGTCTCCCAGTGTCCCTATGTCCCCCAACCAGTGTCCCTAGTGTGCCCAAGTCTCCCAGTGTCTGTGTCCCCATGTCTCCCAGTGTCCCTATATGTCCCAGTGTCCCCATGTCTATGTCCACAACTTTCCCCATGTCTCCCAGTGTCCCCAAGTATCTGTCTCCCAGCCAGTGTCCCCTAGTCTCCCAGTGTCTCTGTGTTCCCATGTATCTGTGTCCCTAGTGCCTTAGTGTCCTCAAATGTTTTAGTGTCCCCATGTCTCCCAGTGTCTGTGTCCCTAGTGTCTCAGTGTCCCCATTTCACACAGTTTCCCTAAATGTCTCAGTGTCCCCATGTCTCTCGGTGTCCCCATGTCTCACTGTGTCCCCAGTATCCTAGTGGCATGGGGACACACTGAGACATTGGGACACTGGGAGAAATGGGGAAACTGAGACACTGGGAGACTAGGGGACTGGGCGACATGGGGACACTGACACTGTGATACATAGGGACACTGAGACACTGGGTGACTTGCGAGACTGAGACACTGGGAGACAGGGAGACACTGGGAGCAATCCATCTATACAGCAGTATCAAACTGTGAGTAGTTTGTTGGTGATTTTACAGAATTTTCTCTGATGTCACTCCTTGTGATTTACATCATGCGATGTCACGCATAACTAATTATACAAATGATTAAGGCTGGTATTTTTTTCCAAGAAAGGTGGAAACCTTAACTACTCTTCACATACTCTTGCTTAAAGGAGCAGTATAGGGTCAGGAACACAATCATGTATTTCTGACCCTATTATGTTAAAACCACCACCCTGGCCCCTTCTTGCCTCCCTAAATATAGTAAAATCTTACTTGCATTCAAGTCTGCAGCTGCTGGCTCTGCCTCTGAACTGACTGTCTGCTGACATCATCAGAAGTGGTGGTCTGAGAAAATTACAATACTTCCCCATAGGATTGGCTGAGACTGTCAACTAGGCAGATCAGGGGCAGAGCCAGCACAAGTCCAACATAGCCCTGGCCAATCAGCATTTCCTCATAAAGATAAATTGAATCAATGCATCTCTATGAGGAAAGTTCAGTGTCTGCATGCAGAGGGTGGAGACACTGAATGGCAGTGCTGCACACTATTTATTTATTTATTTATTATTGCCATTTATATAGCGCCAACAGATTCCGTAGCGCTTTACAATATTATGAGAGGGGGATTTAACTATAAATAGGACAGTTACAAATAAACTTACAGGAACAATAGGTTGAAGAGGACCCTGCTCAAACGAGCTTACATTCTATAGGAGGTGGGGTGTAAAACACATTAGGACAGGAATTTACAATCAAATAAGGTGGGCTGCCCTTTTGGAGAGGGCAAGAGACAGGTATGTGAGGTAAGGGTTAGTCTTGGAGGCCATAAGCTTTCCTAAAGAGATGGGTTTTAAGGCACTTCTTAAAAGATGCAAGACTAGGGGAGAGTCTGATGGCGGTAGGCAGGCTATTCCATAGGAAGGGAGCCGCCCGCGAGAAGTCCTGCAAGCGCGAGTTGGCCGTACGAGTGCGGACAACGGACAGGAGGTGGTCACGGGCAGAACGGAGAGACCGAGAAGGGACATACCTATGGATCTGTGAGGAGATATAAGAGGGGCTAGAGTTGTTCAGTGCTTTATAGGTGTGAGTTAGTACCTTGAATTGACTCCTATAGCATACAGGAAGCCAATGTAAGGACTGGCAGAGGGGTGAGGTGTGAGAGAAACGACTAGAGAGGAAAATCAATCTAGCAGCAGCATTCATTACGGACTGTAAGGGTGCAGTACGGCTATTGGGGAGACCAATCAGGAGAGGGTTACAATAATCCATGCGGGAAATTACTAGAGCATGGACAAGCTCCTTGGTAGTATCTGGTGCAAGAAAGGGGCGGATGCGGGCTATGTTTTTAAGATGGAATCTACAGGATTTGGCAACATGCTGGATGTGAGGCTCAAAGGTGAGACCAGAGTCAAGTATGACGCCAAGACAGCGCGCTTGCAAGGATGGACTGATGTTGGTACCACAAACTTGGAGGGAGAGCGAAAGAGGAGGATCAGTATTAGGAGGAGGAAAGACAAGGAGCTCAGTTTTTGAGAGATTGAGTTTCAGAAAGCGGGAGGACATCCAGTCAGAGATGGAAGAAAGGCAAGCAGTGACACGTTGCAGGACGGCAGGGGAGAGGTCCGGGGAGGAGAGATATAGCTGGGTGTCATCAGCGTACAGGTGGTAGTGAAATCCAAAAGAGGTAATAAGTTTGCCAAGAGAGGCAGTATAAAGAGAAAATAGAAGGGGACCAAGGACGGAGCCTTGGGGAACTCCAACTGAGACAGGGCAAGGGGAGGAGGTATCATTAGAAAAGGAGACACTGAATGAGCGTTGGGAGAGATAAGAGGAAAACCATGAGAGGACAGAGTCACAGAGACCAAGCGATTGAAGAGTTTGAAGAAGGAGAGCATGATCAACGGTGTCAAAGGCCGCTGAGAGGTCAAGAAGAATTAGTATGGAGTAGTGGCCTTTGGATTTAGCTGCGATTAGGTCGTTAGTAACTTTGATAAGGGCAGTCTCTGTAGAGTGGAGAGGGCGGAAGCCAGATTGAAGAGGGTCAAGGAGAGAGTTGGAATTGAGGAAATGAGACACACGGGTGAAGACAAGTCTTTCCAGAAGCTTTGAGGAAAAAGGGAGCAGGGATATGGGACGGTAGTTAGAGGGGGTGGATGGGTCGAGGGATGGTTTTTTTAGTATAGGTACTACAGTGGCATGTTTAAGGTCAGCAGGGACGATGCCAGAGGAGAGCGAGCAGTTGAAGATGTGTGTTAGAGAAGGCACGAGACAAGTGGAGAGAGATCTAATAAGGTGAGATGGGACAGGATCGAGCGGGCAAGTGGTGGGGCGAGAGGAGCAAAGAAGAGCAGCCACCTCTTGGTCAGTAGCTGGGGAGAATGTCTGAAGGGTAGGAAAGGCATGATCTATGTGTGATTGAGAAACAGAAAGGCAAGGAGGGGAGAATTCTTTCCTTAGCTGTTCAATCTTGTCAGTGAAGTAACATGCAAAGTTATCAGCAGTAAGGTTAGTTTTGGGGGTGGCCACAGCAGGGCGAAGAAGAGAATTAAAGGTGTGAAAGAGACGCCTGGGGTTGCGGGAACATGAACTAATGAGAGTGGAAAAATAGGACTGTTTGGCAAGGGCAAGGGCTGCACTGTATGAACACAATATGAATCTATAATGGAGAAAGTCTGATTGTGTACGAGACTTCCTCCAGGAGCGTTCAGCACAACGGGAGCATCTTTGCAGTTAGCGCGTTGATTTAGTATGCCATGGTTGGGGGCGGGTCCTCCTCGAGGTGCTTGTTTGGAGTGGCGCTGCAGTGTTCAAGGCAGATGTAAGAGTAGAGTTATATATGGAGATGGCCTGTGAAGGACAGGAGAGGGAAGGGATGGACAGCAGTTGTGAATCAATGTCAGCTGACAACTGTTGGAGATCAAGAGAATTAAGGTCCCTCCTGAGTTGAGGGGGGTTAGGCTGAGGTTTTTGGGTGAGGGGGTATGTGAGAGCAAATGATAAGAGGTGGTGATCAGAGAGTGGATATGGAGTGTTGCAGATATTAGATACTGTACATGCATAAGTGAAGATTAGGTCAAGGGTATTGCCAGCTACATGGGTGGGAGAATCTGCCCACTGTGATAGCCCGAGGGAGGAAGTCATGGAAAGTAGTTTGGTGGCTGCAGAGGTCAAAGGTGGGTTTATAGGAATATTGAAGTCCCCGAGAATTAGGGATGGAATGTTAGAAGAGAGGAAATAGGGTAGCCAGGCAGCAAAGTGGTCAAGGAAGAGAAGAGGGGAACCAGGGGGGCGGTAAATAACAGCAATGTTAGCAGAGAAGGGTTTGAAAAGGCGAATTGAGTGTATTTCAAATGATGGGAAAGAGAGAGAAGGGGGGGTGGGAAGAGGTTTAAAAGAGCAGTGAGGGGAGAGGAGAAACCCAACACCACCACCTTTACATTCAGAGTTTCTTGGGTTGTGGGTAAGTTGGAGACCACCGAAGGACAAAGATGCAGGGGTGGCAGTGTCAGAGGGGGAGAGCCAGGTTTCTGTTATGGCTAGTAAATCTATAACACTAGGCAGTACTGCCCCAGGAAGAACCTCTAGCAGCCATCTAAGGAGCGGCCAAAGGAGTTATTTTCTCTGAAAAGACAGTGTTTACTGCAAAAAGCCTGAATGGAATGATTCTACTTACCAGAACAAATACAATAAGCTGTAGTTGTTCTGGTGACTATAGTGTCCCTTTAAGTTTGGAAGCTTAAGAGGGATGTATGGGAACAAACTTGTGTGGACTGGCTGACAATAAAATTAGTTTAGGTAATGCAGACGTTGGTCTCTCTAACACATTGGCATGTTCCCTTTCTTCTATACTCACTGCATACACATTTTCTCTGTCTCAGACTATATACCAGGAACTTCTGCCTGCTAGTAAGAAGGTAAGGAGACAAGTGGACCAGCGAGTGCTAAGGTAAAGTCCTTAGAAAGCATGGAGTAAGTGCATCATTAGACGCATTTATGTCAAGCTCAGGGTGCTGCCTGCATAGGATGCCCTTAGTTGGACAGCCTGCAGGATTGGCAGGCAGCCTGACATGCATTCATGCCAGGCTGACCTTCCAATTCTTTGGACAAACATGCCCTCTTTTTGGACATGTTCACCCCCTTTTGGCAGGTCTGGTAACGTGATTCGCACCAGTGGCACACCCTTTTACCCCACCCTTTGACTTTCTGTTTCACTGGACACTGCTGTTAGGGGTTATGGATTTACTTGAAAGATGAAAGCATAAGTTAGAGAGAGATTAGCATAGAGTATGTGTTTTATTTTGCATCCTATGAGTTTCCCTCTAGCACCATCTCCATCAGATACATGACGCTTGGGAGGTATGACTGTTTTAGTGTTTTTGGTCGATAAGATTCCGTAATTAGGCCCATCATAATTGTCAGCACCAGGCCCACTGTGCTCTTAATCCGGCCCTGGGGCAGAGGCTAAGTTCAGTCAACAGTCAGGAAGTGGGTGGAGTTATGCTGGCAGAGACAGGGCCAAGCAGGTAAGGGAGTGGCATAGGCAGGTGGCTGTGGGCAGGTGGAGGCAGGCACTAGCAGCTTGCGGCCCCCCTCCCTTCCTGCGTGGCATAGTTTGAGTTAGGAGGAAATTACAGGATCTCACTCACTTCTTCCCAGCTCTTCATACACATTAAAACTGCGCGACCGGGCCCCTCATGGCACATTTCCATTGGGTGGCCCTGAGGGCATGGGCCACCTGATGGAACTTCACTCATGTTCCCAAACCATGCCAGGCAGCTGCAGCGCCGCCATTACCGATTTCTTTTTAGCATACCCACAGGGGCACTGAATTGTATTCCTAGGGCTATGCGTAGCATGGGTTGGGAACCCCTGCCTTAAAACAATGAATCACATTCTTACAAAAGACTCTATTTTGCCAGCCTCAATGTAATACAAAAGCTTACTAGTTTTACTGAGGGTGTTTTACATGGATATGTAACAATTCAGTGTTTCAGGTTCATGGGAATTCCTTGTTTTCACTCTCTTGTTACAAAATAAAATCAATAATGAAAAACATGAAACTCAGATTACAACAATGTTGAGCTGTCTGCTATAAACATCATTTGCAGACGTGAGTTCAACATTCAAGAATCTTCTGATACTCCATCATTATGTTATTATATTACATTGGTATTTGGAGAGGGAGGTTAAGACTAGTGGGAGTCCACTAATAATAGTCAAATGCACATATACAGTATATATTTATCATCTCTTCTTGCAATGCTTGGCATAACGCGAGATATACATAGGAGGAGGAGGCGATGGATGAAAAAGTATATTAATATAAATTATTAACACCCTTTTGCCTATGAAGATGTAATAGTAATATTTTTGCAGTGATGTATCAATATACTCTGTAACAATGCAGTGCAGTCTCTATACAGTATTTGTGTGTGTGTGTATAGAAGGTATATATATTTACTGCTTTGAGATTTTTCCCACATCATAAGAGAGATTAGTAAAACATTGTATTATATACATGTTTTTATATATATATACACACACAAAATAAGCTTGTTAAAGCAGGATCCTAACTAACCTCTTCCTGCTAACATTTGTAATAGTTTTTCTCTTAGTTGCTGTTATTATTATTTATAAAGCGCTAACAAATTCTGTAGCTCTGTACAAGGGGTGGACTAACAGGCACGTAGCCAGACGAGTTGGACACACAGGAATAGAAAGGTTGAGGACCCTGCTCAACATGAGCTTACATTCTAGAGGGTACAACCCTATCTTACAATTGGAAAGCATTGAAGAATATGTTGACACTACATACATGCCATTAATAATGATCTAATAATAGTAATAATAATTAAAATATGCTATTATCCCTTTTATACTTTCAAATATAGAGCAGTTCTTAATTGTATGAGCTATATATTATATAAAGTTCATTATTTTGCAGTTATTTTAGATGATTAGAAACTGCATATAAGCCGAGTTAAAAGTAAGTTTGAAACAAAGTTTGAAACCATTTTCAAGTTTCTAGACATCAAAGATTGTTGTTTTTCAAGGATCATGAGTTTTTTTATGCAAATTCCCTCCTGCCAAGTTTCAAGCCAAGGCGGTTAAAGGCAGGAGGTTAATTTGCATAACAAACCTCATGACGCATGGAGAAACACCAATATTGAAGCCTAATAATGTAAAACATGGTGATACATTTAGATTTACTTTTAGCACAACACCGGTAGTTTGCTGGCAGGACTCTCAAAACCTTCTGGATCAATGTGCTTGTTTTAGCCAAGTAAAGTCTCAATGCCCTCTAATTAGTATTTAGAACTAATGGATAATATGTATAACTGATACAATAATATACAGTCCCCAGTTATCTACAAATTCCTTGAAAAAGGGGACAGCAGTGAAAATGCATCTGAATCTATGTATATATACGCATACATACATATACATACAGGCAAATTTTGTAGATAACTGGGAACTGTGTACATATATATATATATATATATATATATATATATATATATATATACACAAATTCCTCTGCCACCTCTTGTCTCAGCTCACCATTTTAACCTTTAGATTGTAAGCTCACAGGCAGGGCCCTCTACCTATTGTATCGGTCTGTTATTACAGTGTTGTCTTTTTCCAAATTGTACAGCGCTGCAGAATATGTTGGTGCTTTATAAATACCAGTAATAATTAAATGAAAAAATATACACATACATACATATATACATGCACAAACATGCATACACACACACAAATATAGTATATACATTTACGTGTGTGTGTGTGTGTGTGTGGTGTGTAAATGTGTGTAGATATATTGTTGCTTCTTTAAAACCTGTCACTTTTTGAAGCAGCCCTTGAGCCCAGCTTGTGCCTATGCATAACTCCTCCTGAAGTCTTAAGTGTCAAATGTCAGGCCTTGTACTGTGCTGTCAAAAAGGAGAAAGGGCTGAGATGATTGATGACTGGAAAGGCTGAAATCCAAACCTCTGAAGCAATTTCTTCTCTTTTTTTTTTCTTCTTAAGGAAAAAAAACTGCTAGGGCTACCCACAGTGGCTATAGCCAAGGTCACATCACATACCATTACACCCACTGCTTTGGGCTTCTAACAAGTTCTACCATTCATGAGAGACGTTTTCTCTTCCTAATTTCTCTCTCTCTCTCTGATTCTTTTCTTCCCTTCCCACCCCCACTCCTCTTGGAACCCCCTGCCAAAATTTTCAGACACTTAATCCCAATAAAAAGAACCATGGCCTTTTTTCCCTTCAGGCTTCCTCTGCTACTAGAAGCCACGGGCTGGAGCTTTCTGCTGCATAAGTTAGATGACAGGATTATTAATGGTGCAGAGGCACTGTCATATCTGATTTCATGCATATTCATGAAGAGACTACTACAGATGGGACCATGCAATACAGGGGAAAAACAATGTGCCCACATAGAGCTGCAGTCCACTCTCAGATTGATTTCTGGTTCACAAGTGAAATATTTGTCTCATACCTGAGATGGTCAGTTTGAAATAATATTGACCTTGGCCATTATTGATGTATTCTGATGTGTATCAAAATGCAGTCTAAGGATGTCAGCGCGTAAAGAGATTTGTAGTCCATGTGTTTTCTATCCTGGTTTTAGAATGATGCCACCAGGATCAAACCAAATTATTTGATTTGCCGACTATATTAATTAAAAGATAGTCAACACAGGTTATTATTTGTATTAATTAAACTTAATTAAAGAAACACATACTGATAAAACTATGTTTGCTACTGGAAATACTTTTATATTAACCTCTGATTCTGCTGATTCTGTGTGCCAGACAGATGTGCAACATTTTGAAACAATAGAGAGGATCAAAGAGCCAACAGATTTAAAGGGAACCTTGAGGCAACATAACAGCTTCATCAAAATGAAGTTAGAATGGTGCCAGGAACTCCTTGGCACCAGTTTACCGTTAGGGGCTAAACAGATCATGCATGGTTTAACCCCAAAGTCTTGAATCCAGCATCGTTTAGCTGTTCCCATTTCCTTCTGCTGCTCTCTGCTTTTTGAAACTGGAATTCTCGGACTGCTTTAGACAGGAGTGCCGGTGCTTGGCTGAGAGTGTCAGCTGATGCTTTAAGCTGTTCAGTAGCACCCCATTCACAAAAAGGCTTCAGAAATGTATGTATTTTTTTTATTTATTTTTTGTAAATGGTAAGCCTGCACCAGGGACCTCCTGGCACCATAACAATTTAATTCTGATCAAGTTGTTATTGTTTCTTGCATGCTCCTTTAGTGTATTCTGGTGGCTTTTTATTTCACTTGCATGGAGAGTTTTTCTGTTTTTTTTGTCTGAATGATTTGTAACTCATAGCTGCTTTTTAGAAGCAACATCACAATGTCCCTATAAGGAGCAAAACAGCAAGGGATTATGGGATTGGGGCAATTGATTACACTTTCAGTTGTGTCTCTCAATTCCAACTTGAATTCATAAAACAATAGGTGGAGTTAGGCTGCATTGTGAGGGCATGCTTATTAGCTGATTGGATATTTTAGCAGGATATTTGCTATTCAGAAAATATACTGGTATTATTATGATTATTTTATTATTTATATAGCACCATCAGATGCCGTAGCGCTGTACAATGGGTGGACTAACAGACATGTAATTGTAACCAGACAACTGGACGTACAGGAACCGAGAGGTGGAGGGCCCTGCTCAACGAGCTTACATTCTAGAGGGAGTGGGGTATAGTGACATAAATGGTAAAAGTAGGGGTACGAGGTAGGTTGTTAGAAAAGTATTCAATGAGGGCTTAATAGGTAATTTTTGACAGTTGCAGGAGAGGAGTCATGGGCAGGGCCGGACTGGGAATTAAAAGCAGCCCTGGAAAAAAATTATTTACCAGCCCCATAATGCGTCGCGCCAGCATAGTGTGCAGATAGAGAGTTAGAAAAGATAACTTAAAATTTAAATTATTACTCCAACGTGAAAAAAAGCACATATAGGCTTAAAAAAAAAGAGTGCAGATTTATTTTAAGCAGACTGCCTTTGCATATAACCAATGTTTCAGTCCAACTAACATGACATATTAAGAAAAGCTTGGTAATGGGACTGAAATGGTGAATGTATGTAGGGCACAACTGTAAAAAATTACGTTATCTTGTTTATTTTGAGGTCCTGTGGGTGCACTCTTCACTTTAAATATGTTATTGTGCTGGAGTATGTACCTAGCAACAAGACTGGGCCAATATCTGCTTATTACATATTGTACATATCAATGACATTTCTTAGTGTATTATGCATATATAAATGTACATTAATATATGTGTAAATATAATAGGCATAATTATATATATATAATCAGTGGCGGATCCAGAGCCTGATCTCAGGAGGGGCACCTATAGATTATTTAAAGAAATAATCCATGCACAATAACCACTACTGCTCTGTGTAGTGGGTATGGTGCCAGGAGTGCCGGGACCCGCTCCCAGAGTAAGTAGTCAAACCGTTTAAGTACACGTTGACAACTTACCTGGGGTCTGCTGGGATATGGGGCTGTAGTAGGGTATAGGAGCAGTGGTGCAATGTGTGAGGGGTGCAATGTGTGTGAAAGGTTCAGTGTGTAGGATGCGTGGGGCAATGTGTGTATGGGTGGCTGTGAGTGTAGGGCAATGTGTGTATGGGGGTCTGTGTGTGTGTATGGGGGGGCAGTGTGTGAATGTGTATGGTGTGTGTGTGGGCAGTGTTTGTATGGGGCTAGAGTTCACTCTCACCACTTGGACCACCAGGAATCCCTGGTGGTCGCAGTGGTGAGAGTGAACTCTAGCCCGTAGCTCCAGGGCTAGAGTTTCCCTGTGGCACTCTCCCTCCCCCTCTGTCTCTCTCTATTCACCCCTCTTTCTCCCCCTGTGTCTCACTCTCCCCCCTCTGTCTCTTTCTCCCCCCTTTCCCTGTGGCACTGTCTCTCTCTATTCACCCCTCTTTCTCCCCTTGTTTCTCACTCTCCCCCCTCTGTCTCTTTCTCCCTCCTTCCCCTGTGGCACTCTCCCTCCCCCTCTGTCTCTCTCTATTCGCCCCTCTTTCTCCCCCTGTGTCTCACTCTCCCCCGTCTGTCTCGTTCTCCCCCCTTTCCCTGTGGCACTGTCTCTCTCTATTCACCCCTCTTTCTCCCCTTGTGTCTCACTCTCCCCCCTCTGTCTCTTTCCCCCCCTTTCCCTGTGGCACTCTCCCTCCCCCTCTGTCTCTCTCTATTTGCCCCTCTTTCTCCCCTTGTGTCTCACTCTCCCCCCTCTGTCTCTTTCTCCCTCCTTTCCCTGTGGCATGCTCCCTCCCCCTCTGTCTCTCTCTATTCACCCCTCTTTCTCCCCTTGTGTCTCACTCTCCCCCCTCTGTCTCTTTCCCCCCCCCCCCTTTCCCTGTGGCACTCTCCCTCCCCCTCTGTCTCTCTCTATTCGCCCCTCTTTCTCCCCTTGTCTCTCACTCTCCCCCCTCTGTCTCTTTCTCCCTCCTTTCCCTGTGGCACTCTCCCTCCCCCTCTGTCTCTCTCTATTCACGCCTCTTTCTCCCCTTGTGTCTCACTCTCCCCCCTCTGTCTCTTTCTCCCTCCTTTCCCTGTGGCACTCTCCCAACCCCTCTGTCTTTCTCTATTCACCCCTCTTTCTCCCCTTGTGTCTCACTCTCCCCCCTCTGTCTCTTTCTCCCCCCTTTCCCCGTGGCACTCTCCCAACCCCTCTGTCTCTCTCTATTCACCCCTCTTTCTCCCCTTGTGTCTCACTCTCCCCCCTCTGTCTCTTTCTCCCCCCTTTCCCTGTGGCACTCTCCCTCCCCCTCTGTCTCTCTATTCGCCCCTCTTTCTCCCCTTGTGTCTCACTCTCCCCCCTCTGTCTCTTTCTCCCTCCTTTCCCTGTGGCACTCTCCCTCCCCTTATGTCTCTCTCTCTCTCTATTCACCCCCCCTCTCTCTCTCTATTCACCCCCCTCTGTCTCTCTCTCTCTATATTCACCCCCCTCTGTCTCTCTCTCTCTATTCACCCCCCTCTGTCTCTCTCTCTCTATTCACCCCCCCTGACTCACTCTCTCTCTATTCATCCCCCCTGTCTCTCTCTCTATTCACCCCCCCTCTGTCTCTCTCTCTATTCACCCCCCCCACCCACCTGAGAGGAGTCAGGGGGCTGGCCGCATTCCAGGCTGGAGCCGCCGGGCCGGATGGCAGCCTCGCCGGTCCGGCGACACTGTTAATGCTGAGGGCTGAAGGGGGAGGGAACATATCTCTACCATGCTCCCTTGCGGTTCCCACAATCCCCAGCAGCATCCGTGTTGGGGATTGTGGGAACCGCGAGGGAGCATGGTAGAGATATGCTCCCTCCCCTTCAGCCCTCAGCATTAGGAGTGCCGCCGGACCGGCGAGGCTGCCATCCGGCCCGGCGGCTCCAGCCTGGAACGCGGCCGCCGGCCCCCCTCTGAGTGTGCCACCGGACCGGCCACCCAGTGGCACATACCAGCGCAGCCCCCAGATGCCGCGGCACACCGGGAAATTTCCCGGTATCCCGGTGGACCAGTCCGGCCCTGGTCATGGGGGGTGGGTGATAAAAACCTACTAACAGTTTAATTGATATGCTTTCTTGAAGAAGTGAGTTATTATTTTTTGAATGAGTGTAGACTCGGTGAAAGTCTTACGGAGAAGGGGAGAGAGTTCCAAAAAAGAGGTGCAGCCCTGGAGAAATCTTGGAGGCAAGCATTAGAGGTGGGAGTACGGACAGAATATATATAGAGGTCTTTGGACGAGTGTAGTTGCCTCGACGGGACATACTTGTGTATTAGGGAGGATAGGTAGGTTGGAGCAGCATTATGTAGGGACTTGTAAGCAAGCACCAGAATGTTAAATTGAGCCCTATATCTAACTGGAAGCCAATGCAGGGACTGACAGGGCGGGGAGGCGTGGGAGGTGCGAGCAGACAGGAAAATGAGCCTCGCCGCCGCATTCATTATAGATTGCAGCAGTGCAATCTGAGAACATGTAAGACCACTGAGAAGGGTATTGCAGTAGTAAAGGCAAGAGAGAACAAGAGCATGGACCAGCACCTTAGCCACATCCGGGGTTGAATTGGGGCGGATGCGCGCAATGTTTTTGAGATGGAAGCGACAGGATTTGGCGATTGATTGGACATGAGGGGTGAAGGAGAGGTTGGAGTCAAAAAGAACACCCAAGCAGCGAGCCTGCAAGGTAGAGGTGAAGGTGATGGTAATGCTATTGACTTGGAGGGAGACAAACACGGGAGTAGTAACACTTGAGGGAGGAAAGACCAGAAGTTCTGTTTTGGACAGGTTGAGTTTAAGGAAGTGAGCAACCATCCAGTTGGAAATCGCAGAGAGGCAGTCAGAGACATGATTTAAGATGGGCGGAGAGAGATAAGGAGAGGACAGGTAGATTTGCGTGTCATCCGCATAGAAATCATAACGGAAGCCAAAGGAGCTGATGAGTTTACCAAGAGAAGCAGTATAGATAGAGAACAGTAGGGGGACCAAGGACAGAACCTTGGGGGACGCTGGCAGAGAGTATTCATCTGCAGCTTCTGTTGATGGATCTGTACTGTTGAGGATCCAACAAATGCCATTATATCCTCTAGATATTTATTAATATGAAACATGCATGAAAATCTGATTTCTAACAGTTAATCTGAACTTCTACTATCTTACCTAAATCTAGTTTTCCAATTAGATCAAAATTGCTAGCAGTGTTAGAAAATGATCGACCAATAGATGTTGCAATCACCATTATGAAAGTACAGGCAGAGCACATACAGGTCAAGTCATTATTTGTCCACAGCCTGATCAGCTATGAGGCACTTATAGCTGTATAACTGTATTCATCATAAATGATTAATAAACCAGCATATACCAAAGCAAACAAAAGTGAGGTTTCTCTTACATAATACTTACCCATGTATCCAATTTTTGGAGTATAGTTGTGTACATGAAAAAGGAAAAAACATATATAACATAAAACAATAAGTGCAGATCATATAAAAAAACAATTGTTAAATAAAGTTCATACAGTTAATATCACTCTACTCTTGAAACACCACATTTCAGTATTGGATACATACCACCAACATAACAGCTTCAGTTTAAGTGAATAGAAAAGTGAGGTAAGTACCAACATTGGGAATGTACGTAAATTTAAAACAACAACCAAAAAATAATAATCTCAGTATCAACAAATATACATTCAGAAATTGTGTAAAATTTTCTTTGGTTGGTAGTAGTGGTAGTTTTATATCCACATCCTATCATCAGGTGTGGGCATATCTGCTAAATGTTTAAAACTAGCAACAAGGCAGTCCTTACTTCCCAGTTGCTAGAAAATGCTCCATCCCAAGGGTATAGAGCTTATGAAATAAAAGGGAGTGATGAGTGGGGGCGCTTATTAATTATAGAAAGGGGGATGGCTCCAAGTAATGCAAGAAGTCTAACTCTTAGTCATATTGCAAAACATGGGCCATTTTTCCAAAGTTTGCGATAGCTGTCATAGCACCATCACCAGTCACAGTGCTCAATCTGTGGTGGCCCTCCATGGGAGAAGATTGATTTTTTTTTTTGAGGTGTGGTTTAGATTATTTCTGGCATGTGTTTTGGAGGGGGTTTGTATTCAGGCCTTTTTATATTTTAACCCCCTAGTGACCTCGGAAATATCAGGTGCGTCCGTCAAAAAACAGTCCTTAAGGATCGTGGACGTACCTCATACGTCCGCGGCTAATTGGAGCGCTAGAAGCGATCATGTCACTTCCAGCCACTCTAACGATATTGCAGCGATGCCTCGATGTCAAGGCATTGTGCAATACCCCCCCTCACTGCCGGGTCTCAGGGTGATTGCTCCCCTTGAGTGATCACTTCCGGGTTGCCCAGCAGTGAAGCAGAGCATCGGAAGCCATCAGGCTTCCGATTCGCTCCCTGTGCTGAGTGCCTTGAGGGGTCGAAGATTAAAATAAATAATGACCGCAATAGGTGTCCATAGTGCTGCCAGCAGGGGTACTGCCTGAACTGAAAAAGTTAAAAAAGTCTATTTTTTATTAATATATACACTTAGAATGAAATATATAATATATATATATATAAGTTTTTGAAAAAAATATATTTTTTTATTTTATTTATTTCTAGATGATTATTATGTATATATAAATAAATAAAAAATAATATGAAATATACATATGTCCATACATAATTACATAAATAATTTCATAAATATACATGTAGACTTCAAATATATAAATATGTACATATATTTAAATTCTACGTGCATATTTATGTAATACTTTTACATAATTAAGTCATTTTATTGATTGTAATTTGGGGGACCTGACTGACAACCCGGGCAGAAAGTCCAGAGAAATTAATTTGCTAGCTATATAGTTAACCCTTTAACTGTCCAAGATACCCTAAAATCTGTACAAAGGAGGTACTGTTTTACTCGATAGACTTTGCTGAAGACAAATATTAGTGTTTCAAAACAGTAAAACATATCACAGCGATGACATCGTCAGTGAAAGTGACGTTTTTTGCATTTTTCACACATAAACGGCACTTTCACTGATGATATCATTGTTGTAATATGTTTTACTGATAATATTTGTGTTCAGCTAAGTCTCCCAAGTATAACAGTACCATCCATGTACAGGTTTTATAGTGGTTTTGAAAGTTACTGGGTCAAATATAAGGCCATTTTTTCACATTGAAATTTGCCAGATTGGTTATGTTGCCGTTGAGAACGTATGGTAGCCCAGGAATGAGAATTTCCCCCATGATGGCCTACCATTTGCAAAAGAAGACAACTCAAGGTATTGCAAATGGGGTATGTTCAGTCTTTTTTAGTAGCCACTTAGTCACAAACACTGTCCAAAGTTAGTTCATAATAGTTTTTTGCATTTGTAACACACAAATATTAATGCTAACTTTGGCCAGTGTTTGTGACTAAGTGGCTACTAAAAAAGTCTAGACATACCCCATATTGAATACCCTGGGTTGTCTACTTTTCAAAAATATATGGTTTGATGGGGGTAAATTGCATTGGCTGGCTTCAGAAATGTCCCAAATAAAACATGGGTGCATGATGACCAGCTGTGAAAATTCCAAGTTGGAAAACTGGAATGCGCACCTTCCAAATACACACATATACATAGGTGGTATCACTGTACTCAGGAGATGTTGCTGAACACATATTGGGGTGTTCTTTGGCAGTAACCCTTAAAGTTCTCAGTACATGTATTCTTAAATTGCTATGTGTGTCCAAAAAAATCACCAATTATTTTGTACTTATTTTTTTACATTTGGCACAGATTGGTGGTAAAATGGTTGCATGAAAATAGTCAAGGCTGTTTTCTTTAAAAATATATATATACATGTGAAGGGTTATTCAGGGATTCCTGACAGATATCAGTGTTACAATGTAACTTACATTAATTTTGAAAAAAATGGTTTGGAAATAGAAAAGTGCTACTTGTACCAATAGCCCTATAACTTTCCACAATAAAGCTAAGTACATGTTAACATTGGGTATTTCTAAACCCAGGACAAGATTTAGAAACTATTTAGCATGGGTGTTTTTTGGCAGCTGTAGATGCGTAGCAGATTTTGGGGGTCCAAGTTAGAAAAAGTGTGTTTTTTTAAATTTTTTCATCATATTTTATAAAAAAATTTATAGTTAATTATATGATATGATGAAAATAATGGTATCTTTAGAAAAACCATTTAAAGGGACACTCCAGTGCCAGGAAAACAAACCGTTTTCCTGGCACTGCAGGTACCCTCTCTCTCCCATCACCCATCCCATGTTGCTGAAGGGGTGAAACCCCTTCAGTGACTTACCCGAGAACCCCGCTGATGTCCCTCGGTGGTGGTTTTGGGTCCTCCCACTCTCCTCTCCCGCCGATGTCATCCGTCGGGGAGACCGATCGCGAATGAGCGGCCCCCAGGGGGGGGAGACCTAATGTGCATGCGCGGCAATGCCGCGCGCGCATTAGACCTCTCCATAGCAAAGCATTTAAAATGCTTCCAATGCTTTCCTATGGGGAATTGAGCAACGCTGGAGGTCCTCACACAGCGTGAGGACGTCCAGCAACGCTCTAGCACAAACCTGTGCTAGAAACCAGGAAGTGCCCTCTAGTAGCTGTCTAGTAGACAGCCACTAGAGGAGTTACCCCTGCAATGTAATTATTGCAGTTTATGAAATTGCAATAATTACACTTGCAGGGTTAAGGGTAGTGGGAGTTGGCACCCAGATCACTTCGATGGGCAGAAGTGGTCTGGGTGCCTGGAGTGTCATTTAATGGTGAGAAAAATGGTATGTAATATGTGTGGGTGCAGTAAATGAGTAAGAGGAAAATTACAGCTAAACACAAACACCACAGAAATGTAAAAACAGCCCTGGTTCCAAACGGTAAGAAAATTGAAAAGTGGTCTGGTCACTAAGGGGTTAATTAGTAGCATCTGTTATTGTGCATTTTAATATGGGCTTTTATGGAGCCTAAGAACAGAAGTTTTAGAAGAAAGAAGATTTTAGATTAATTGCACCCTCACTATTATTAGGGTGTGGTGGGTTGGTAGGGACTTTTAATTATTATATTTATTATTGAATTTATTTTGGGGGTGGCTAAGGTATTGGGGACCCCTAGCCACCCGTCTGAGAATGGGAAGATATACTATTATTTTTGGGGGGTGGCCAAACCCCCCTTTGTTAGAATTAATTAGGGCCCAAACCTTTGCCTATGGTTAGTACTATTATTACGGCGCCTCCCATTGCTTATGGGGGCAGCCATGGGGGAACACTAGGTCCACCCACATGATCCTTCATCTGATGCCCACAGGTTGGATGTTATTTCACAGGCCTCATGCTCATGGGATGGGGCCTTTTCTAGCAACTGTAATCAATGGCAGCAATACCTCATGTACTTGGCCAGATAAAGGCCAAGTGACCTGACTGACCCTAGATCTCAGACCAAAGCCTCCATTACATTACATTATACAAGGGTTAGCTGTTATTGGAGTCTGAGATCTAGGGTTGGTCTGGTAAGTAATTTGGTCTCCTTCTGACCAAATAACCGAGTAAACCAGGAATATGAAACGGCTTGAAGACTTCTGCAGATTGTCTGGAACTGCATGTGGGTATACACACTGCTGGTTTGGTCCATCTGGTGGTAAAAATGTTGCTCAACGTTTCAGTACCAGCTTGGGTCTTTTTTGGGGTCTTAAGGAAAGTCCCAAGCCGGGACTGAAACGTTGACCGACATTTTTACTACACAGTTATGTAAAACTTTTTAAGATGGAAAAATAAAGGAGATTTTCTGCATTTTAATGTCTGTGAGTGCCACCAACATTTTGCTACATTTGTATATCTACAGCCAGGTTTAAGCGATCAACTTATAGTGGTTATGGCCTGAGTGCAAGGGTGTCTACCAATTTATGTATTATATTCATATCAGGGAGCAAATTTTTGTACTCGCTGCTAACCAGTGGCAAGTGAAAATGTAATATTGGTGAGTAGAAATTCACCCCTGTGAGCATAGTATTGCTTGTAACTTTTAAAGCCTGGCTAGAATGTTAGAACTTTATATTTTAACATTATTAGCATTTATATAGTGCCAACAGATTCCCTTACAATATTATAAAAGGGGGGGATTTAACTGTAAATAGGACATTTAAAAAAAAAAAAAAAAAACTACTTACAGGAACAATAGGTTTAAGAGAACCCTGCTTAAATGAGTTTATAATCTATGGTGGGTGTATATATATAGGGCTTAAATATATATTTAAAAAAAATATATACTCACCAAGATTTAATTTTCACTTGCCACTGGTTAGCAGAGAGTAAAAAATGTGATCTCTGATATAAATATAATCTATATATGTGTCAGCCATTTAGCTATTTATCCAGCACAATGAATAGATTACATGGTTTGCAGATTCAAAGTGGACTTACTCATGTAATGCATGACAGAATCTCTTTTAGGCAAGGAATTCTTTTGGAATGCATTCATCAATATGCTACAGGTCTTCATTGTTACTCACAAACACTCATTGATTTGTCTGATTGCAAATGGCTGCAGACAGATGGCTGGATTCTAAAGAGTGATTTCTACAGTATGCTATTTTCAGGTGTACTTAAAACATTCCACAATAAGCAGATTGATTTCTACATTCAAAATAAACAACTGAAGCTGCATGAATCACACTTGCAGAGGTGGAGTTTTAGGCATAAACCACATACATTTTAAGGAATTTGACAGTTTTAGTCTATACTTGTAGTTGTTTCGTTTAAGTACGGTTAGTGTGTGAGATGAGGTCACTCAGCATGTGTGCTCAGAGATTGTCAATATTCCATGTATTCATGGCCATTGGCCATTGGCATGCCCATACCTGGCACCTCTAGATTTGCCTCTGGGGCATATATAGGGCAGTTTTTTGCCAAGTCTGCAGTCTGCTCCATATTAAACATATGTCACCTATTTTGGGACCTAGCCCCCAGCCAAAGGCCGAGCGAGAGGGATATCAAGTAGAATAGGAATGCAATGTATGTGGGTCTGTACCTGCTTCTGAAATGCAAGAAATATATGCAATTTTTTTTTACTTAGAATTTAATCACTATTATGTTTAATAATAAACACTATCATTAATATTGAAATTTGTGACCGTGGATATACTGTATTTATCCGTGTACAAGACGACCCCTATTTTTTTTAACCCAAAATTAAGAAATACATATTTTAAACATCTATAGCACTGAAGTCCAGTTTGGCTGATCAGGATCCCGGACAGGTCTCAGGTCTCAGGTCCAGTGGTGTATCCTGGTTTTGTGCTGCCCTAGGCAGGACAAAACTCAGGCGCCCCCCTCCCGCCCGCCCCACCCCCATCCAACCCTTCCCCCCGCCCGCACCACCCCGCCTTCTAAATACACACACACACATTCACTTACAGATACGCATACACTAGCTAACAGAAACACACACTCGCTAACAGAAAAACACACACACTAACAGACACACTCACACTCACTAACAGACACACACTCACTAGCAGATACACACACACTCACACTAACAGACACACACACTCACACTAACAGACACACACACACGCACTAACAGACACACACTAACAGACATACATACACACACACTAACAGACATACACACACACACACACTAACAGACACACACTAACAGACATACACACACAAACAGACACACACTAACAGACACACACAGACACACTAACAGACATACACAGACACACTAACAGACATACACAGACACATTAACAGACATTCACACCCACACACTAACAGACATACACAGGCACACTAACAGACATTCACACACACACACTAACAGACATACACAGACACACTAACAGACATACACAGACACACTAACAGACATTCACACACACTAACAGACATTCACACACACACACTAACAGACAGACACACACACACTAACAGACAGACACACACACACACTAACAGACACACACACACACACACACACACTAACAGACATTCACACACACACACTAACATACATACACACATACTCACTCACATATTTAACACATTTTTTTTTTAAATTTACCCCCCCCCCAGCCTCCTTACCTTTGGGAATGCTGGGGGGTTCCTATTTCTCCCTGGTGGTCCAGTGGCTGCTGGGCAGTGCTGGCGGGCGGGCGGCCGGCGAGGGAGCACTTCCTCTGAGCTGTCTGCTCAGCTCCCTCGCGCGCCGCACAGTGAGGCTGGGAGGCGGAGCCGGAATATGACGTCATATTCCGGCTCCCAGCCTCACTGTGCGGCGCGCGAGGGAGCTGAGCAGACAGCTCAGAGGAAGTGCTCCCTCGCCGGCCGCCCGCCCGCCCGCCAGCCAGCACTGCCCAGCAGACCGCCCAGACGGCATGTCAGGTAGCCGCAAGGCTAACAAGGCATTTGCCCTGGGCGTTTGGGGGCGGCTTTTTTTGCTGCCCCCTGGAAAATGCCGCCCAAGGCAAATGCCTTGTTTGCCTCGCGGCTAATACGCCCCTGCTCAGGTCCCCTCACACTACGGTAGGCCGCTCCCTGAGGCCCAGACACTGGTTCCATGGACCTACCGTCCTGCTGTTGCCTCTAATTATGTCCTCTGCCCGCAGTACCCTACGGGGTATGTCCAGTCAAGGCCTCACCCTATCTGTAGTCTGGAACCATGAGGTCTTGGCGTGGTCCAGAAGGATGCGAGAAAGCATGCGATTGGGCAAGATCTCCCAAACCCGTGCACACAATTAATCAAATTCACAGAGAAGCGCCTGCTCTGCTTCAAGTATGTTAACAGGTCGCAGAGGTGTACAACACAACCTATGCCCTCAGGAACCTGGCAAAAGTGAACCCAACAGTCAGCTGAGTGTTCTGTCAGCGAGCAGCCAAGTTTTGTGCTCACAATTCGCTGAGTAAGAACTTAAAGTATTTGGCCTACTAATTTGATTTTTGAAGGAGCTCCAGCCACATGCAACTAGCTTGGTTGGCTGTCACCGTGTACAAGTGTTGTTTTTTTTTAACTCCTGCAGTGACATTCCATGTAATAGACGACCCCCAATTTTATACTAACATTTTTTTTAGAAAAATACAAACAGCTGGTATAAAATATGTATTGGAAAACTATTGAACACTTGCTGTAGTTCCAACTACTGTTGAAGATGTCCAGACATACCCATCATATGTGATGATGGGTGTTTAACATCATAGCAGCTACATTTTACTATTTTGCCCAAATCAGATTGAGATGCGTGACTAATCACCAGATTTTCATATAACACATTACAAACTCTCTATATTGCTGATTCATAAAATTTAGATATTAAATTTATAAAAAAGTGTCAAGTCACTGTTCTGCCCTGTTTGTGTTGTTGCCATATCTGGCTAGCAATTGTGGGCATTTCCCAGTGCTCAGAGGTCCAAGCACTCCAGGGCAGCTGATACACACTGCTTCCAACACCATTTTCTGTGAGACATGGAAACTTCCTGGAACTAATCCTGTTCCCTCTTAGAACAGAGTGAGAAATCAATGAACCAAGCCTCAATATCTGTCTGACTAAAATCTTACAAAGAGCTTCCCCCTGGACAAATGGGGAAGAGGGATCAAGACTGCTACCCATGGATTGTGGGCTGGAGAAAAAGTTGCAACAATGTGGCAGAAAATGGAGGAGTTTTAAGAGGAGCAGATGTGAGGGGACTTACCAGTCAGCAGGATCAGTTGAAATACCCTGACTGAATTTTCCACCCTCTCTCCTTTGAATTTTGGTGTGTTTGTGTGGTCTCTGTTTGCTTTTTATCTATTGTCACAGTTGGTGGTTTTCCCTGGACAGCGCAGTCGAAGTAAGGAGTATGACGCAGTGTCACCTTGGGGAGACTACAGTTGGCACATATCAAAAAGTAAATCTCTACCCTTGTTGGTGGGTCCAACTAGTGGTACCCCTCACCACTGGTAGAAAAACTCCTAGATGGACACTCCAGAGGTGTCCTGGGGCATAGCCCCTATTTGGAAATGGAGAGAAAAACTACCTCAGACCTTCTGGTTGGAATGCCCAGATGTCTGAAATAAGTACTGGATTGTGATAATAATATTCAGTAATTAGTTTATGGTATGAATGTAGAAAGTCAAATAGCAAGCATAACCGAATATATGGTCAAATGCCCGAATTGGGTAGAGAATCTAGCATTAATGGCTCACCTCAAAGTATCCTAGTCAATGGAGTACTCATAGGTTAGTCCCAATAGTAGCTACAGCAAATAGATTTTAATCATAGTAGGTCAATTCTGATAGCTACAGACTAGAGATAGACTTAGCTAAAATAGCCAAGTAGAGTATTGACTAGGATCACTGGTTCTTAGGTGGGGAGTATTCTTGATTAAGACTGCTCTAGAGGCCACAGATGACTCTTGTAAAAATATATGTCAAGATGTAGCCAAAAAGATTAGAGTAGTCTAATAAATAATACCCAAGGCCGTCCCGCAGTCATCTCCCTATCAGAGGATATAGATAACTGTAATGAGATCTAAAGGTAAAACTTAAGACTCACAGTATATCATCACTTCTACTTAAGAAGATGATTACAGCTTGCAGGACAGAAAAAGTCTTGTGGTATAGTTAACTACTCCCCTCCATCCAGTCCAGTGTAATGAGGTAAAATTTAAGAAAGTGAAATTATAGTGATCTAATGTGTAGAACCATACTTAGATTGTTGGTTACCTACACATAGTGATAGTGCCCTAGTGAAAAAAAGAAGTGGAAGAAAGAAGAAACCCGACGCGCGTTTCGGTGCTTTCTGTGATGCACCTTCGAAGGTGAATGTGGGGGTTCTGTTTAGTATAATAGGAATTATGTATTTTTATGTATTTTTACTGTTGTTGTAAATGGAGATATTCCCTGTACCTGGAGATAATTAAGTTACCACACCCACTTAAGCCAATTATCTCCAGGATAGAGGAGAAGATAGACCGGCTGCACAGCCTAAATCTGTGGAACTGTTTTGGGCAGGAAAGTGATGCTTGCAGTCGGTCAAATAGGACTTCCACCTAACTTTTGAACCAATGGACCAATTTGTATGATTTTGACATATGTATATACTGACATATTGTATACTGATTATGCTGATTCAGAATATGTAACTTTTATGGAAATTGCATGTATGGTTTGGAAGTTATGAATATTGTGTAAAACTGTATATTTTCCTGCCTGTGATAATTAAGTTAGACCATTGTGTTTAGTAATTATATTACAGGCAGAGGGGAGGGTTTGTGTGCCTTGGCTTGGAGTGTCTGACTGTACTGTACTGTGTTGATTGGCTGTTCCACAAGGTCCATGTGGGTGGTAACCTTGGGGAGAAATGTGTATAAAAGAAACAATAAAGCCTCAGTGCAGAGAGTTCCTGCTTAACCCTCAATCTAGAGTCTTGCCTCTTTATTGGGGGAGTTGCTATATCACTACAAGGGATTGCTATGCTCTGCATATTCCCTTGGATAATCACTACTAAGCTCTTGTAAGAGCTTGTTCCTGCTTTACTCTCTTGGAGGAGAGGTTTACCCACTGGAGCCTGGAGCCTTGTCGTAGGTCCAGGGTGGGTAGGAGACGGTGAGACCCCAACCAAGCTGTGGCGGTTCTGGAGGTCTGCGGGGGTTATGGTGTCTGGCGGAGTGCTTGGAACCCTCGGGAAGCACTAGGAGCATCCATCAACGGAGGTACCGAGTCGGGGTGCCAGGTGATCCGCTACAATCAGCCACACTTCAAAATAGCATATTAGGCATTTGAGTGATAGTTTGGACATAGGCCAGGTTATCAAGCTGACCAGTCAAGTAATTATTGTGAAAATGCAGTATTTTAACCACTGGGTGATAAGCGGGCAACTAGGGATATATTCCTTTAAGATAGAGTTATTCTTCACAGTTCTGCTACTTTTCCACCTTGTTGTTTGCTGTCCCACTTGATGCCCTTCCAATTGAGTCTTTATACTCCTATTGTGACTGCAAACTTCCTATTGTCCATGTAACATTTTCTAATTGAGTCATTTATTGTTAAATTTCCCCTTTCCTAATATTGTAAAGCACTGTAAGTTGGCGCTATATAAATACTAACAATAATAGTAACAGGTATTAGTTTTCTTGGGAACTTCTGGTTGGATGTAAACGTGTTCCTTCCTAAAACGTTCTCACCAAAAGCTTGAATCACCTGACAATGATACACTTCCAGGGACTGTCAGGAAGCCCTATTGTGTAATTTAAATAATTTTCTCTCGGACTGTAATAGCCTGTGTCAGTCCGAGGGAAAGAAGGGAGGTAGGGGCTGCAGGGCAGGGGCTGGTGCGGCCCATTTAGGCTGCTAGGGGGCCGGAGGGAGTTCTGAGTTTCCCTCCTTAATCTTCAGCAATTCGTGCCCTGGAAGCAAGCCCCGCCTCTCGGACGCAAGCCCCGCCTCTTGGACACAAGCCCCGCCTCTCGGATGCAAGTCCCGCCTCTCGGATGCAAGTCCCGCCTCCTGTGAGCAAGCTCTGCCCCCACACACTGCTGACCTGGAAGGAAGAGGTCAGAAAATGGAGGCATCACATCCCAGTGCTCCTTGTCTCCCACAGCCTTCTGTGACAGGTAAGTAAGGTGAAGTGACTATGGTGCTTTAGAGTGCAAAGTTACTTAAAACTTGCCTATAACTCCTGGGGGGCAGACAATTGTAAAAACTGAGTCTAAAAACATGTGGTGGCCATGGTTGACTGCCCACACAGTTTATAGACTCTATGGATGCACTTTCACAGACTTCCATTTATTTATCCCATTTTATTTTTGCTTTTGTCTTTACACTATGTATCCTTATCTTTTAGTTTCTCTGATTAAACAAATGTACCTGGTTATATTGATTTTGCCTAAATAATATTTATTTTAAATGTACAAATTTATATGGTCACAAAGCAAAATAAATCGTTTTGGTGGCATTTTAAAAATAATATATATACTTTTTCCTAATAAAAACAAAATAAGTTTTCTGAAATTAGTTTCATATTCCACTAATTTCTAAAGCAGTATTTTTATATATTTTTTGTTTTTTACCATGCACCTTTTATTAACATGAAATATATAATCCAGGAATTATTTTACAGAGACCTGAAGCTCAGTGACTAAGAAAGGTTATATTATATGATCTGTGGCATTAGCAAGATCTTTTGTTTCTCAAACCTTTAAACAGGGACGTGTCTTACACGAGGCAAACAAGGCATCTGCCTTGGGCGGCATTTTGCATGGGGCGGCAAAAAAAGCTGCACCAAACACAAAGGCAGATCCCTTGTTTGCCTCGTGTCCTGGGGGGCTCAACAGTTGGCTGGCTGGCAGCGAAGGAGCATACTCACCTGAGCTCTTCCTGCTCAGCTCCCTCCGCGCCGCTTAATAAAGCAGGGAGCCGGAATATGATGTCACTCCGGCTCCCAGCATCACTAAGCGGCGCACGAGGGAGCTGAGTAGGAAGATTAAAGTTCCCTTGCCACTTACTCTGCCTGTCTACCCCCTCCCTGCCCAACCAGCAGCCCCACTGGACAGGTAAGTAATCCACTCCAGCTCTCCCAGTGAAGCTGGGTGGATTTAAAATAAAAGTTTAAAAATAATAATGTATGAGTGTTGGTGGAAATGTGTGTGTGTGTGTCTAACTGAATGTGTGTGCCTAAGTCAATGTGTGTGTGTGTGTGTGTGTGTGTGTCTATAAGTGTGTGTGTGTGTCTGTGTCTGTGAATGTGAATGAATGTGTGTGTGTGTGTGTGTGTCTGTCAGTGAGAGTGTTTCTTTGAGTGAATGTAAGTGTGTGTGTCTGTCAGTGAATGTGTGTGTGTGTCGGTCAGTGAGTATGTGCGTCTGTCAGTAAATGCATCTGTCAGTGAGAGTGTGTCGGTCAGTGAGTGTGTCTGTCAGTGTGTGTCTGAGTAATAGTGTGTGTCTGTCTATCAGTGTGTCAAATCAGTGAGTGTGTGTGCATGTCATTGTTTGTCAGTGTATATGAGAGCATGTGTGCGTCAGTGAGTTTGTCTGTAGTGAGCGTGTGTATATGAATGAGTTTCTCAGTAGTAAGCTTGTGTGAAGTGTTAGAGTTTGTACTAAGTTTGTGTGTGTACCAGTGAGTTTATCTGTGTGTGTCAGTGAGATTGTCTGTCAGTGAGCATATGTGTGTATATCAGTGAGCTTGTGTTTTTATGTCAGTGAGCTTATGTGTATCAATGAGATTGTATGTCTGTGAGCCAGTGTATCAATGAGCTGTATCAATGAGTCAGTGAGATTGTCTGTGTCTGCATGTGAGTATGCTTACTGTATAATTAAACTTTTTACCCTGAACGACCCAATATTTTGAATTAGAAAAAGGAACATACCAATAATATATATATATACCGTATATACTCGAGTATAAGCCGAGTTTTTCAGCCCATTTTTTGGGCTGAAAAACCCCAACTCGGCTTATACTCGAGTCAGAGTCTGTATTATGGCAATTTACATTGCCATAATACAGACTGGGGGGAGAGGGGGGCTGGCAGAGCTGTAACTTACCTGTCCTGCAGCTCCTGTCAGCTCTCTCCTCCTCTGCGTGTCCGGTCAGCACCTCGGTCAGCTCCCAGTGTAAATCTCTCGCGGCTCTCGCGAGATTTACACTGGGAGCTGACAGAAGAGCAGAACGGACGGCGCAGAGGAGGAGAGAGCTGACAGGAGCTGCAGGACAGGTAAGTTACAGCTCTGCCAGCCCCCCTCTCCCCCCCACTGAACTGCCACTGGACCAACAGGGAAGGAGAGCCCCCCTCCCTGCCATATATCAAGCAGGGAGGGGGGACGAAATTTTTTTTTATAAATAAAATAAGAAATCATAATAAAAAATAATAATAATAAAAAAAAAAATTAATAACAAAAAAAAGGGGTATAAGGACCACTATGGGAGGGAGGGGGTGGGTATAAGGACCACTATGGGAGGGGGGGGGGGTATAAGGACCACTATGGGAGGGAGGGGGGGTATAAGGACCACTATGGGAGGGAGGGGGGGTATAAGGACCACTATGGGAGGGAGGGGGGGGGTATAAGGACCACTATGGGAGGGAGGGGGGGATAAGGACCACTATGGGAGGGAGGGGGGTATAAGGACCACTATGGGAGGGAGGGGGGTATAAGGACCACTATGGGAGGGAGGGGGGATAAGGACCACTATGGGAGGGAGGGGGGGTATAAGGACCACTATGGGAGGGAGGGGGGTATAAGGACCACTATGGGAGGGAGGGGGGGATAAGGACCACTATGGGAGGGAGGTGGGGGATAAGGACCACTATGGGAGGGAGGGGGGGGGTAAGGACCACTGTGGGAGGGAGGGGGGGGGATAAGGACCACTATGGGAGGGAGGGGGGGTATAAGGACCACTATGGGAGGGGGTGGGATAAGGACCACTATGGGAGGGAGGGGGGGTATAAGGACCACTATGGGAGGGAGGGGGGGTATATGGACCACTATGGGAGGGATGGGGGGGGATAAGGAACACTATGGGAGGGAGAAAGGGGATAAGGACCACTATGAGAGGGAGGGGGTGGGATAAGGACCACTATGGGAGGGGAGGGGGAAGTAAGGACCACTAGGGGAGGGGAGGGTAAGGACCACTAGGGGAGGGGTGTGTCAGGACCACTGGGGGGGGGAGTGAAGGAACACAGGGGTGGGGAGGTAAGGACCACTGAGGGAGGAGGAGGGGAAGTCAGGACATATGGGGGGGAGGGGGCGGCAAAAAATGTTTTGCCTACGGCGGCAAATATCCTTGCACCGGCCCTGCACACACTGCATTCACACACTGCATTCATACACACACACACTGCATTCATGCACACACACACTGCATTCATGCACACACACACTGCACTCATACACACACTGCACTCATACACACACGCTGCACTCATACACACACACATACGCACACACTGCATTCATTATACACACACTGTAAATAAATATTCAATTAATATATTTTTTTTTAGGATCTAATTTTATTTAGAAATTTACCAGTAGCTGCTGCATTTCCCACCCTAGTCTTATACTCGAGTCAATAAGTTTTCCCAGTTTTTTGGGATAAAATTAGGGGCCTCGGCTTATATTCGGGTCGGCTTATACTCGAGTATATACGGTATATATATATATATACACACACACACTTTTCAATTAATACCAGCACTCTGGGTCATCCAAAAAAACAAAAAACAATATAGGGCTATTCATCAGGACAATAAAAAGATAATACATACTAAATATACACACGTATATATAGTATTTATCTTTTTATTGCCTGATGAATAGCCCTATAGTGGTTTTTTACTTTTTATTTTTTGTGTATTGGATGACTGAGAGTGCTGGTGTGTGTGTATGTATGTATGTATGTATGTATGTATATATGTATATATATATATTGTTTATGTGGCTGGCATACAGTTTTTTCCAGGGCTGCTTTGTATCCCTAGTCCGGCCCTGTACACTTCCTCAATTTGAGCATCTAAAGTCTCCTCTGATGCCTAAAACATGTCTATGGGTTATTGACCATTTGTTTGTTTAGAGTGTATTCTAAGAGCACATCACCCATTGTAAAGCGCTACGGAATTTGTTGGCGCTATATAAATATAATAAAAATAATAATAATAATAATAATAATTTCATGCACAGTACATAAAGGAATAGGAACATCACAGAACATGAAGAAGCTTGGAATTAACCTTATGGCCTCGCCTGGTATAACCCTTCTATTTTGGTTTTCCTTTTAATATTTGTTAAGAAATGACAAGCGTAAACATGTAAATTATCAGTGGTTATTAATGTGGAGTGTTAACGGGACATGTTATACAGCAGCATATTTTATGGAAATGCTATGTTAGTTGGTGCAACAATACAGAATAATATATTTTCTAGAAGATACACTGCCAATAATCTCATTATAGAAATAACTGTTCATTGTAAGCACCATCAGATCACCGAGCTCGGGAAGATAAATTGTAGTGAATCTATAAATGGAGTTTTTACAGTATATGAATCCCCAGGCTCAGTAATTCTTTACATGTGCAATATAAACATTGCGAGCAATTTGTGCCTCACCACGATGCTTGCTAAGGAATTTAAAGTAAAGTTGGTTGATATCAGTGCCCTTTTGTGTTCAAGGTCAACGTGATTATTATTTAACTTCACAGAAGCATCATACCACGGTTTTTCAAGATGAACTAGGATATTAGACTATAACATATAACAATTATAAACCATATAACAATTATAAACAATTTATAAACAAGATCAGCTTTGTAAGACGAGATCATTATTATTTTTTTATTCATATTACCATCACATATATTGAGGGTAATCAAAACATGGAAGTAATTGTGCATACATAAACATGTGTAAAAAGCTCGAATAGTCTAATCATACACGTCCCCCATGCCACTGCAACACTTTTTTGGTCTTGAGAGCCTGGCATATTATGATAGTGTGTGTGTGTGCATGCGTGCGTGAGTGTGTGTGTATGCGCGTGTGTGTGTGTCTGTCAAGTACTCTGACCTGAGCTAGGCCCTCACAGGTTAATAAGACAGAGATCATCTTGATGCAATACTCATCGTTTGGTAACAATTGCACTAATTTTTGGATTCTGGGGATTGACTGAATGCCCATGAGGGGTTTTAGAATATCAATTAACATTTGGCATTGTAGGGTTTGTCAGTTAGGCAGTATATGAGTTTTGTTTGTTTTTGTTTTTTGTTTTTTTTAATTAGCTCGACCTGTTGCTAACTTTTTGCACTCTTGTACATTAACACTGTGGATGAATAGGTTATAGATACACAGCTAGTAAGCAAGAATGGATTCGTAGATTTCACCATAGAGAAATTATTATTTTGTATTGATTATAAAATAAAACAACTTCAAAATTATGAAATATTAAAAAAAAAAAAATAATGGACCAAATTAGTTTGTTGAAAGACAATAAGGATCAGAATTAAAATACAATGTTGTGATCTAGGTTTTCATTAAAAAAAAAAAGTGGCCCCATTAGAAGTATGAATTAAAAATCATAGAAAAATGCATTTTTCTTAACTGCTTTAAATATAATAAGATGAACAACAAAATAATTTACCAGAAACAGACTGGCATATTTCAATTTTAATTCAGTATAATTATGTTTAACTGAATCTAGACAAACTGCTTAGCTTGTGACTAGGAACTGCAATATCCTAGCATCCTAATATTCCGCTAAGGTTCCAGAAACAATCTAGAATTCACCATTCAGGCTTTATCTTCTTGAAGTGCTATTAGTGCTTAATGGAGAAGCTCTTTTACTTTTACTTGTAATGAACAGATTACTGACTTTCCTTCTTCAGCCACAGTATAATGAGAGGGAAATGCCATTTTTCCTGTTAATTAGAGAGACTGTGTTGAGATATACCCTTTGATCTCTTGAACTGAGAGCTGGTATCCTGAAGTCTTCACATCTATGTTTATAAATCCTATAGCTAACCCCTCTCGCTTTCTAAAACATTCATCTTACGGAAAGGTTACAAGAAGGTCAAAGGTCAATACCTAAGGTAATCCTAAATATGGGTTAAATATAGGCTTAAACGTTTCATTGCAAACGCTGGAATCCTCAAAAATACTGAAGGGATTCATTAAAAACTGAACTGAAAGACAGAGGGATTTATAAAGAGTTCTACAGATTGTTTAAGAATTATAGAACTATAAAAAAATAGAAACTTCAAATTTGAAGTGAAACTATCAACTGGAAAACATATAGTGAAAATGACATGACAAAATGACAATTGGAAACTTTTATTGCATATACGTACATAAACTGATCCAGTGTTGGTTCTAATGGCTTTATATTATGTATGCCAATGTATTCACTACATTAGCATCATGCAATGAGGTCCAATTACTAGAGCATCATGCAATGAGGTCCAATTACTAGAGCATCATGCAATGAGGTACAATTACTAGAGCAAAATGCAATGAGGTTCAGCTACTAGAGCATCATGCAATGAGGTCCAGTTACCAGAGCATCATGCAATGAGGTCCAGTTACTAGATCATCATGCAATGAGGTCCAATTACTAGAGCATCATGCAATGAGGTCCAGTTACTAGAGCATTATGCAATGAGGTCCAATTACTAGATCATCATGCAATGAGGTCCAGTTACTAGAGCATCATGCAATGAGGTCCAGTTACTAGAGCATCATGCAATGAGGTCCAGTTACTAGAGCATCATGCAATGAGGTCCAATTACTAGAGCATCATGCAACTAGGTCCAGTTACTAGAGCATCATGCAATGAGGTCCAGTTACTAGAGCATCATGCAATGAGGTCCAGTTACTAGAGCATCGTGCAATGAGGTCCAGTTACTAGATCATCATGCAATGAGGTCCAATTACTAGAGCATCATGCAATGAGGTCCAGTTACTAGAGCATCATGCAATGAGGTCCAGTTACTAGAGCATCGTGCAATGAGGTCCAGTTACTAGAGCATCATGCAATGAGGTCCAATTACTAGAGCATCATGCAATTAGGTCCAGTTACTAGAGCATCATGCAATGAGGTCCAGTTACTAGAGCATCATGCAATTAGGTCCAGTTACTAGAGCATCATGCAATGAGGTCCAGTTACTAGAGCATCATGCAATGAGGTCCAGTTACTAGAGCATCATGCAATGAGGTCCAATTACTAGAGCATCATGCAATTAGGTCCAGTTATTAGAGCATCATGCAATAAGGTCCAATTACTAGAGCACCATGCAATGAGGTCCAGTTACTAGAGCATCATGCAATGAGGTCCAATTACTAGAGCATCATGCAATGAGGTCCAGTTACTAGAGCATCATGCAATGAGGTCCAATTACTAGTGCATCATGCAATGAGGTCTTGTTACTAGAGCATCGTGCAAATGAGGTCCAGTTACTAGAGCATCATGCAATGAGATCCAGTTACTAGAGTATCATGCAATGAGGTACACCTGATTCAATTACTAGAGCATAAAACAACGGAGAACACTTACTCCAGTTATTAGAACACCATGCAATAGCATGGACTTTCTGCAATTACTGGAGCATCATACCATATGGTGAGGTTTCTCTAATTACTAAAGCATCTTGCGATGGGGTACACTTTCTCCAATTGATAAAATATCATGCAATGGGGCACACTTTCTACAATTACTAGAACATCATGCAATAGGGCAGAGTGTCTCCAGTTACTAGAGCATCATGCATTAGAGTGGACATTCTCCAATTACTAGAGCATCATGTAATGAGGTGGACTTTCTCTAATTATGAAAGCTTCATGCAAAGAAGTGGACTTTCTCCAATTACTAAAGTATCATGCAACGAAGTGGACTTTCTCCTCTGACCAAAGCACCATGCAATGGGTATTACAGCTAGACACATTTAAGAGATTAGAGTAAAATTATACATTTGGGTCACATCAAAGTAAAAGCGGAAGAATACACTTTTCATAGTAAAAAAAAACTGCATATTTAATAAGTCCGTGTTTCTGGCATCATTCAGTGCTTCATGCCACTGACACAGCCCTGGTTAAGTTAAGGTCACTGTACAATCCATTTGTAAAAGGGTCCTATACAGACATAATTGTGAAAGAAACATGCTATGTTTGCCTTCCGTCCTTTCCATATGGTTCTATCGGTTGGGGTCACCTTGACAGAGATGTGTCACGCGGTGTTACTAGGCTTAGACAACAGGGAGGCATATCCTCATTGATATTTAAGTCGGACACTGTAGATTATTGTAGATTACAGCAAGAACCACATAGAGCAATATGTACAACTCCCCATGTGTGGCCATCCTGCCTGGTGGTGATGAATCAGTGGGTTGTCAGCACATTTAGCTTAATGTCAAATTAGAGAATATAATAGTGTATTTAACCACACACCTTGATCTCTTTCTGTTTCTGTTTCAGTGTCATGTTCTGTTTTTAATCTGTTCTTTTTTTCTTTTACTTATTTGCATCCACTTATATTTTTTAAATTCATTTCTTGTTTTTAATATTGTGTTCATATTCGAAACAATGTATGTCATGTTTTGTTGAGTTTTTCTACTGTTGCTTATTTTTTAAAACTTCTTCGGGTTTATTCATTAAAGAACAAACTGTTGGGATTGAAAACTGAATTACAAAATGTAGGCTAAAATAGGTAATTTGGAAAATTTCTATTTAAGTCACACTTTAGTCATAGCTTGGCTTGAATTGTTCAATCCACTAGCACTGTGCAATGTTGTGATGGTGCGTTGTGATTGCATCACTATTTATTCACTGTTTTAACAGCCACTCTCTACAAAACCAAAAAAACTGTTATTGTTTTCTTTATATGTAGAACAAACTATGGTTGAGTTACTCTGGGTAGTAACAAATAGCAGCTTTATTGGGGAAAGAGAAGCAACATTTTGACCAAACAGGGTCTCTATAAGATTATAAGGATTAGTCTTTAGAGGATAAAGACCCGGTTGGGTAGAAACGTTGCTGCTCTTGCCCCAATAAAGCTGCTCTTTTTGTTACTACCCTGAGTGCCTCGACCTTAATTTGTTCTACATATCTGGTTCTGAAGTCTGGCCAGCCCTGGATCCGGAGCAACTTCGTTGTTTGGTGAGTCTGGTATCCATCATTTCTTTGTTTTCCTGGCATTAGGCGCCAAGTAGACTTGATGTCATTACCTTGAATATGAGTTTGAATATTTTTGTAAATCATTTCATAGTAATATACGTGGAGATAGGTAACCTGTTGACTTTTACAATTGACTGGCTGTATAGCATGTTACCTGAGAGAAGCAATCAAATATATTGAAACGGATCCCCTGTGATTCTCCCATTTCCCAAGCGAAGCAGTGACTAGAGCTCTTGGTTGCCCAAACATCAGGCTAGACTTGATGAAGGGTACAACAGGATCTGTTTATTGAAGGTCAGATACACAGTATTTATACACAGACCCCCGCAAGGGGGTCTCCATCCATAGTAATGTAAAGCATAAGCCTGCTGCGGCGTCACTGTGTCTGGGAGATAATGGTATCTCCCAGGTACAGGAAGCCTACACACAAAAAAGCCACAAAATACACAGAACACCATAATGCATCCCCATATACCCTACATCCATAGATGCTATGCTCCCTGCAAATTCCGAAGTGACCGGAGCCCGAAAAATCATTGTGTGAAGTCTGGGCTCGAGGCTCTGTACATACCCGAAAACAGTTCCACATTATCACTTGGTTTAGGCCGGTGAAAGCAGCAACACATAGCGGCCAATCAGAATTCAGGGAGGGGAGGTGTTTTGCGGACCAATCGGGAGAAAGGGCGCAAACACGTAGGAGCCAATCAGCATTCAGGGAGGGGAGGTGTTTTGCCGAGCAATCGGGAGAAAGGACGCAAAACCAATTTGAATGGTAGCACTTCTCCCATTGGTCTGCATGGACTCTGCAGTTGTGAAGCCACCTGCTAGTTGCAGAGTGCTGGTTAGAGCTTGCGCCTGTCCCTGGTGGATGTCTCCAGTTCGTTACACAAATTTTACTAGAATTTGTACCAGCAATGACAAAACAGAATTAAATTTCACCACCTTCCTTTGTGACCAGTTACAAGTCTACACAAATACAGACATTGATAGGATTAACGTCTATTTCACTGGCAGGGTCAGGAATAAGAAAGACATACAGTTTGGATGTTAGCTAGAAGCTTTATTGCAGATCAGTGCATGGTCTGTTAGGTCAGCAAGGTTTCAGGGGAACTTCCAGAGGGTGAGAGGACAAGATAACCAAGAAGAACAAAAATAAATTAAATCAAATCCTTCTTTTTAGAACAAAGCAAATGTGATGTTGACATTGATGGTGCCTGTGGGTGTGCAATGTAATTTTACAGGAGTTTCCTGGTAACACTCAGACGGTCCAGTTGATAGTAATCCTACATGAATAAGCACATTGCCATGGATTTTCACACAAGCAGGAAGGTGATACAATGTTGATTCATGCATGCACACCTTGCCCTGGCCTCAACTGAAACATTTACCTGCATTATTCAACACAGAATAAATTTCAGTGTCCTGAGAATAAATGAGATACGTTTTTCCTTTTTTTAAGATTTTAAGCTCGTTAACAATAATCAATAAGTCTGAAATAGTCTGAAAAAATATTTATTGTACTTACAGTAAAACATTTTTTAAAAAATAATTTATTTTTACTTTTTCTTGGTACGGAAGCCCAGAGAGGCCATGTATTTTTAATAAATGTTTATTTTTTATATTTATACAAGTTGTAACAAGTATAACAAGTTAGAAACATATTAAAAATAGTATAAAGAAAAGGCCTCTCTGGCCGTCGTGCTCTTGGTGCAAATAAATACTACAATAAAAGCGGTGTATCCCATTTATTAAATATAGTAGATCATCATTAAAGGCTTAATCCAACTAAAAACAGTGTTTTCTTAAAACGTAAACCTTTCTAGATCGGCACCACCGAACTAAAAAAGAATAGATGAAGAATAAACGTACTTGTGGTCCCATGCTAAGGCCAAGTTCTCCCTTTTAGTCCAATCTACTGTTAGTGATGTCACTACCTCTTGTTTGGGGGGGGAGGGGGGGCAGGGGGAGGAGGTGTCACAAAGGCCAGGGAAGGACTTGGGTGGGATGAAGGTTACCATTGGTTATTTGTTGCCAGCATGCTGTGTGTGCTGATGACAGATGCACATTGTTGCAGACTTAACATTAAAGGAACATTGTAGGCACTATAACAACTTCATCTTGTTAAAGTTATTATAGTGCCATATATGTGTGCCTATTTTTACTTTCAGGTTTTTTTTTTTAGTTCTCTTCTTTAAGGGCTTGAAACTGCAGCTTCTATTCATGCCCCCAAGCCCTCGTAATCATAGTTCTTGGCTCTCAAACACAATTATACATCATAACGCATAGCATTTTTGTGATCCTACCCTCAACAGTAAAAGCCTATTCCTCTTCTTCTGCCCAAACGAAGAGCCACACATTTATTTCAGTAATAGTTTGCATGGTTCCAGATGTCACTGAGGGTTACTGCAACCTATCTCGGTGCAATTAGCTCTCTCCTTTATGAGTGAGACCTGGCAGCAGCGCCTTGTGTTAAGCCTCCTTCTGCTTATTATACCTAATGACCTCCAGCACCTGGTCTCCAGGTCAGGCCCCACAATCTCTGCTTGGGAGCAAGGAACTACTTTACGGATGGTAGAAGCTGTAGTCCTGCTCGCTCTTCCCGAGGCAGCCAGGGCTACAGCCGCTGCTGTGATTTGATTTGCTTATCATGGTGTGAGCCGCAAATGCACATAGGGCCAACTGAATGAGAAGCATTGGATTGGACTAATGTCATTAGACGTGATTGTGTGAAAAGGGGTGGAGCAATATGTTGCTAGTGGACTTTTCAGGGGGTTGAAATACAAGTAAATTATTCCTTTAAAAAAATTATATTATGTAAATCAGATATAAATATACAAATGCCAAAAATAAATTATTATAACAAAGGTTTATTAAAAGAGTACAGTTTCCTTTTAACTGCAGCTCTGGCTATTCTCATTGCTTGAGGTGGAGTCACACCTCTGGCATCACAGTTCTTTAACTCTGCATGTGCAACAATTCTTACTGAAAGGCTGCACATACATATTTTAAGCACCATGGCCACTTCAAATTGTTGAAGTAATCATGGTGCTTAGAGTAACCATTTAATTATAATGTATCATATATTGACTATTTTGCATTTGAACATTATAACTGAGATTGTTACTGAACTTTCTAATTTAGATCATATGTATCCAAAAGTTAGACCATAGATAATACGAACTATGATCACTGACAGGCTTTGGAATTGCAAAGCATTATGGAAGTTATAGTTCTAAAACATCTGGGGATTTATCATTTATTGGCATTCTTGACTTAGATTGATACTAAGAGAATCATGTTTTGTTTAAAGGGCCACGAGGCAGCAAATGTAAATTCAACTGTACTCTAGTGTCAAAATGTTGTTGTAACAAAGATCTCCTTAAAAATAAATGTATCTTCTCCTTCTGAGGAGCTTAGTCAATATTGGGCAAAGCTTTAGGTGCCAAAGTTCCTAAGGTTCCGTTGTAGAGCCTATCCTTTTTGTGACTTACCAATTCCTTGCCTTTTTAATTATTTGCGGCTGAGACTGTGATTATTTTGTCTGTGGGCCCTGTGCTTTTTTTTTTACATTTAAAATTTGAATGGGCACTTTTAGTACCAAAACCACTTTATCTTATTGTGATTTAGGTGCTCCCCTCTGCCCCAACCCAGCATACTTATCCTCCACTCCAAAATTATATATATGTATTAAAAGTAAATATATACATAAATGCTAAATCTTGATTGATTGAATGTACATGCATTTTATATATAATTATATTATTTTATGAATTATATATTATGGCTGAACAGGCATTAAAAATGGAAAGTCTTCATGAGTGGTGTTTTGGGTGGAGTCTGTGGGGTAAAATGGGCACAGTCCAACAGGTCAGGAGATGGGGTATATAGAGATATAATTCAAGGGGTGGTGCCTAGTTACCCACAATCTTAAAACGTCATCAGATTTCACTATATCTCCCATCTTCTTCCTCATGTTACCAACTCATCCTCACCCCATCAGCACCTCTTTTACTTTTGGAGTCTCATGATTCTTTCTGCAGTTTAAGCACATTGTGAATATCAGTATGATAGTGCACAGATGTTCTTCATCGTTTCACAGAACCATCAAACTGTATCATCACAGACGTATGCAGGGAGAAGCATTAGCCTAGGGGCCACAAATCTCAAAGCCTCTGGTTGGAAACATTGCCTCAATGGATTTAAAGGGGCAGTACACAAAGAACACCTTAACGTGATCTTGGGCTAAATAGCTCCATATCAGACCCTAAAACCCCAGCCCCCATACCACTTTACAGACTAAGATGAACCACCATCATCTTGCAGTTGGTCTTATTGATAAAATGGATTTAACAAACCTGTGTATCAGGCATAGATTATTATATTCTTAGCTGCTACAGTAAGAAAGATCGGAGCCAAGATGTGTAGTGTGCATTCTGTATTTATATCTACATTCTGACGTGCAAGGGTCAGTATCACATGTGTGTTTTGGACTGGATATGCTGATTCCATTGCTGGTGCGCTGAGTAAGGCTGATGCACTCAGACACTGTTACATTACGTCCTTGAAGTCCAAAGAGTTCCAGTAAGTACTGTTGCAGTACAATTAATCATTGGCCTCATTAATGTGTACTTGGATCCAGTTTCACTGTCTGACATGGGAATCATTTGCTCCTCTCAGCAGCACTGTCTGCAGGATGCTTCTGTTATCACTTTCATTCCATATTTCCATTTCAGCTCTTGGGGGGGGGGCGCGACTCAACTGGCAAAGATTTAAACTGGCATTGTTTCAAGTAACACCAAAATAAAAGAGGGCGTGCAAGCTTGGCAATCCCTCAATATTAGCTTAGCTGTGTTACAGAAACATCCCTACCCAACATCCCAGATCCAGACCACAGACAGTAATTTCGAAAACAGTTTATAGTGAGTTGCTGTTCTGTATGTTTAATAGTTGTTTGTGCTAAGGTTTTAATCTTTTTAAAGATAATTTTGTGTACTGTATACTTTCCATGAACCAGTTTGCAATGTTGGAATGTGTCATTAGCATTAATTGCATCTGTCTATGGAATACCCAGGTAATTAGAAAGTAAAATGGTGAGATAATACAACAGTTATTTAACTTTAAGAAATACATTTACAATATATTAAGTAATAGAGTAGATGAGGAAATGTAAGTGTACAGTAACAAATTCAATAGCTTTAAAAAAAAAATACACTTTTATTTTATATAAAGTTTGTGACACGGACACAAGAGAGCCAAAAGCTTCTCAGCAGTAGCTTCCATTAACTTTCCTGGGCTAAAACATGCAATGCAGGGCTAGCTCAATTGGCTGAGAGTGTCAGGTGATCACTCTCAGCCAATGAGCATCACACTGCAGGGTTTAACTCAGAAAGTATTCTGCTCTACATAGAAAGTAATGGAGGTGGGGACCGGCGCCCAGTGGACCCCAGGTAAGAGGTCAAACTCTAAAATGGTTTGACTCCTTACAATGGAAGGTCAACAGGTCACTGCTGGTATCATAACCAGAGCAGCGTGCGGTTATAGTGTTTGGAGTGTTCCTTTAACAACGATTTAAAGGGACACTAAAGGCACCCATCTCAATGAAGTGTTTTGTCTGCAAGGCCTCTGGTTGTTTAGCCATGCAATCTAAAACATTGATGTACAAATAGAAAATAGAGATGACAGTGAACACAAAACAAAATGTGCACTCCTTAATAGGGCACAAGCCTGTTTAGATGAATTATAGTAGGTTTTAAATTACACAGACCATTTGCTTATAGGTTGCATGTACCTCCACAGGAAACAATATTATAGTGCAGTATATAATATACATGGTTGAATAAAATAAAGAAAAATAAACTGCTGAGCCACCAAAGTAGCTCCAATAGTATATCTCTCAGTGGCTCCAAGTTCTTTACTCCACAACCCAGTGTCTTGTAAATAGAGAAGAAAGCATATATGTGCTTGACTGGGTTATGTAACGTTCAGAGTATTTGAGTTCTAGCACTTCTCTATAGAAGCATTTGATGAGAATGCAATAAAGCAATGCCTGCTGGGTGAGCCCGCTGGGGGTGGAGTGGGCGGTGGCACAGAGTGAGACTTGGTGCTGGAAAAAAAGTAAAAACATTTTTTATTTTCATTTTGTAATTTAAGTAAGAGGGGGTTCTACTCTAAATAGTGAGGAGGCACTATAGTATTAGGAATACATGTTTGTATTCCTAACACTAGGGTATTCCTGAGAGCACTAAATTGTTTTATTTATAATACATAGAGAAACTGTAATTACTCTTTTTTGCTTTGTTTGAAGAATTTCTTTGGAACTTGATCAAAGTACACTATAACAATAAAACTTCAAGGAATATTTGGTGTGCAGTATAGTATCACAGGATTCTACAGCTATAAACCTCACAGTAATGAGCGGAGGGCAATACAGTATGACGGACTTCCACATGTATAAACCTCACAGCAATGTGCATAGTGTATGTGTGTATTGCAATACAACAATATTGATAAGGGTCACTACTGCCATGAATGCTTTAAAAATACAGGAAACTGTATATGTTCAAAGTTAGGAAGCATGATGGGATAACTGTTTATATAAAAATGTCACTGGACTGAATCTGTTTTAACGCTGCAATTCAGTGTTTCATTGGGAAAGATTTTGAAAGATCCTGGATCTAAACACAATAGATGGATACACTCGTGGATTTATTCACTCAATTTCATATCATAGCGTATTAAAAATCTGAGCAGTAAAATTTAGGCAAAAATAAGAAAATTCTCATTTGAAAATTCTTGAACACAGTTATAGTCGCAGTTTGGCTGTTTTAACTTAAATCTTTCTTTTTTTTATTGCAGTTTGCTACAATGCAGTGTTTCGGAAATATAACCCAGAGCATCAGATATATATGACTATTGACATGCAAATAAACACTTTCACTCTATCAACACTATAAAGTGAGTGAATTCTGTTTCTGATCTTCCGTTCTTCATCTGCTTCTCACTTTCATTAGTTCTGCCACTCTCTGGAGGCTCTGTTTCATACTGTCAGGCCAGAGATTAGGGAAGTGGCTGGTCAAAGGGCAGCAGAGGGCACTCCAGGCCAATGCAGATTAAGCTATGGTCACTTTATCTTTTGTGTGTGTATGTGTGCATGCAAGAGTGTGTTGTTGACACAAGGACAGAGGGTCTTGGCCTGAGGTTTTCCTGCCCAAATGTGTTTACAAGCAGGTCAAGGACTGGTGCACAGATAAGCATTACAAAAACAACTTTAATGCTAGAACAAGAGACCGTCAGCATGCAGAGAGGACAGTGTTGTCATGAAAGCAGTTTTCCTTCTGTGTTCCCAGGAAAAAATCTGTCATTGTTTAAAGTGAGAGCAAATTCAAATGAAAGGCTCTAAATGAAAGCTACACTACAGGTGTACTGTGTATGATAGGAGAAACAGAAGCTCAGCTACCGACGTTTTGAAGGTGTGTACATATCCTGTATGAACTATCATCACCTGAAATGTCTCCCAGGTGTCACTGATAATCCCTCTTTGTGACCCACATCTCGTCTTTCTTTCCTACAGAGTTGCTTTACATAAGAATGTTTGGTGTCCGGCAGCTCAATAAAATTATTAATTATTATTATTATTATTATTATTATTATTATTATTATTACATTATTTATAAAGTGACAGCAAATTACTTAGTGCTGTACAATTGGCCCTCTGGTATTTATGTTTAACCCCTTAAGGACACAGCTTCAGAAGCTTGTCTTACGCTTAATGACACAAGCAATTTTTGCATTTTCTGGCTGTTTGCGTTCAACTGCAACTTGCACCTCTCTCGTTTATTGCACCGACACATATTATATACTGTTTTTTAAAGGACATAAAGGGATGTAACATATATATATATATATATATATATATATATATATATATATATATATATATATATAAATGCTTATTTATTATCAAAAACATACAGAAAAATGCAAAACAAATTTAAAAAAAATTTGTTTTTTTACAGTTTTTGCAATAATAATGTGTGCATAATTAGTGCAGGTTAAAAAAAGCAATTACAAATAAATTAATTTAGTTGTTCTGATTTACAGAATATATAATGTGTCTGGGATTTTAAAGGAACACTATAGTCACCTAAATTACTTTAGCTGAATAAAACTGTTTTAGTGTATAGATCATTGCCCTGCAATTTCACTGCTCAATTCACTGTCATTTAGGAGTTAAATCACTTTGTTTCTGTTTATGCAGCCCTAGCCACACCTCCCCTCGCTATGATTGACAGAGCCTGCATGAAAAAAAAAACTGGTTTCACTTTCAAACAGATTTAATTTACCTTAAATAATTGTATCTCAATCTCTAAATTGAACTTTAATCACATACAGGACACTCTTGCAGGGTCTAGCAAGCTATTAACATAGCAGGGGATAAGAAAATCTTAAATAAACAGAACTTGCAATAAAGAAAGCCTAAATAGGAAGTGTTTATGGAAGGCTGTGCAAGTCACATGCAGGGAGGTGTGACTAGAGTTCATAAACAAAGGGATTTAACTCGTAAATGGCAGAGGATTGAGCAGTGAGGCTGCAGAGGCATGTTCTATACACCAAAACTGCTTCATTAACAATCATCTTTTAAGAAGTGCCTTAAAACCCATCTCTTTAGGAAAGCTTATGGCCTCCAAGACTAACCCTTACCTCACATACCTGTCTCTTGCCCTCTCCTAAAGGGCAGCCCACCTTATTTGAGTGTAAATTCCTGTCCTAATGTGTTTTACACCCCACCTCCTATAGAATGTAAGCTCGATTGAGCAGGGTCCTCTTCAACCTATTGTTCCTGTAAGTTTATTTGTAATTGTCCTGTTTATAGTTAAATCCCCCTCTCATAATATTGTAAAGCGCTACGGAATCTGTTGGCGCTATATAAATGGCAATAATAAATAAATAAATAAATTAAGCTAAAGTTGTTCAGGTGACTATAGTGTCCATTTAAGGTTTTTTTGGTAGTTACAGGTCACAAAGCACAAGGAGTAAAATAAACTTTTAATGTGGAGCAATTTTAGAATTTGGTATGTTTGTCTTGTAAGCTTAATAGCCATAAAAGAAAACAAAATTGCTACACAAAAGTATATATTTATATAAAGTAGACATCACAGGCTATTTACCTAAGGTTGTTTTGACACTTTCTACGTAGTCATTTCACCGCCAACCTCTGCTAAATATTGGAGTAAAATGTGTTTTTTTTTTGTTTTTGGCACACAAACTTATAACAAAGAACTTCTCATGTGTATTTTGTAAAGTTGGTGTGTGCTATTCCTTTACAAAGTTTTATTTTGTGTTCAGTTACACCTGCTGAGTAAAATGACACCCCCTTTGTATGTCTTTGGCACTATTTCAAGAAGCTACAGTGCCATATAGGAGACCTGTCCTTTTCAGTACTCACAGTAGATTTTTGAGAGACGGATTTAATGAGCCAATGCTTCTATTTGGGGTATTATAACAGTTTGACTGTTCAAAAAAAACCCACAAAGGCCTACCATTTGTAAAAGTAGACACTCCAGGGTATCTCATATTGTGCATATAATGCCTTAACATGCCCCCATCGTTTCACCAATATATGCCAAAGTATGTGGAAAAAAATTATTTGGGGCATTTTTTACATACGGATTAAATTTTTGCTGGGCCTTTTGTATATTTCATATGTGCCACTAAGTTCAAACCTCCCAAATTATGCTCAGCTAAGTCTTCTGAGTAAAATGACACCCCCATTGTATGTCTTTGGCAATATTTTGTGAAGTTACAGTGCTGTAAAAGAGACGTGGCAAGTTTACGTTTTTAAGTGTGAATTTTCATGGAGGGTTTTGATGTGTCCGTGTTCCACTTTGGAGCACTTGAGCAGGCTATATATTACAACCACACCATAAAGGCATAACATTTCTTAAAGAACACATCCCAGGGTATTTCAAAAGGTGTAACGGATCGCCTGGCACCCCGACTTGGTACCTCCGTTAAAGGATGCTCCTAGCGTTTCCTGAGGACTCCAAGCACTCTGGCAGACACCACAATCACCGAACCGATGCAGAATATGAATCTTCTCAAGCATAGGAATGCTGTAGACCGTTGAATAGGAACCATACGAATAGGCTTACACTCCTAGCAGTCAACTAGAACAGCATGCGATAAATCCTTCCCCCAATAATGAGACGACACTTCACTTTGAGGGTAAAACAGGAACTCTGGACTGGCTCATCCAGCCTGGCTTTTATTTCCATCTCACACATACAGGCCACACCCAGGGGGAGGCATAAAATAACCAATAGTAACATGGGTGCAACCCACACATCCCCTCCCCTTAGTGTGACACATAATCCCATTATGCATACAGTTTAAAATATACTTTTTACACAACTTTCTTAACTTTAAAACCATACACCACATTCACACAAAATTACATATCCACAATCAATCCATTCAGGGGAACAACATATTAAAAAATGGCATGGATCAGACCAGGGGTTCAAAAGTTACTAAAGTATCTTTTAAAACCCCTGTCAGCATGGCTAAATCTGGCTCACACAGGTTTTACAGAGGCCTCTATCCTGGAGACAATGGGGGGAAGTAATCCAATTATCCAGGGCTAGAAGCAGACTCCATTAACCACATGGTTACAGAAAGACATAAAACACTTTAAAATACAGAAAGTTACTTTTTACCCATAACACACAGACATTTCACATATCCCCAGATAGCTGGGATCTGAGCGCACAAAACTACCGAATAGCGCGCAGATCCTATTCACACAGTACAGTTGCCATGGAGCTAAAGTCTTTCCCATAGTCTTTCATTATATGAATAGGCTCCATGGTATAGCTATCTGGGTTAACACATTCACATAAAGTCTGGTCCATAGTCCAAAGGCAAGAGGCGGGCAAGCAGCCCCCTCCAAGGACACGTGGCGAGGTCGGTTTCGCCACACTTCTCCCCTTTACCCCCAGACTAACAGGGTATCTGACCTCCTGCCGGTCAGTGCCCTGGTTAGTCCAGCAACCCACCCACAAAACAGAAACAGCAGTACAGCCCACCCACAATAACTGGTTACTACACCTGGGTAGAGGAGAAATTGGTCCATGTCCAGGTGCCTCACCATGGCTGTGTGGGGGACTGGTAGGCTGCCTTGGTGGGTTGCTAAGTGGGCAGAGGCCAGCGGTACTCTGCCCGGATGCCAGCACTACCACGGGAGTAGTCGGTTGGAAGCCTGGTTGCTGGAGACCGACTGTCTCCCCTTTAGATACACCGCTCTGCTGCTGGAGACCGACTGTCTCCCCTTTGGCTAAACAGCCCTGTCGTGGGGGGGCAGGACCGGCCGTCCCTACCCCCTGTGTTGGAAGTGCAGAGACCACGGTCCCATCTGCACAGGTGTGGGGCTTACAGTCTCCCCCTGGTACATTAAGCTGCCGCTGGGGAGAGGTGGTAACCAGCTCCTCTCCCATTAGAACACTCTGCTGCTGGGGAATGGAGACTGGGCTCTCTATTCCCTGTACATTAATAATCTGCCGCTGGGGAGAGGTGGTAACAATCTCCTCTCCCATAATACTTCCAGTCTCTGCGGAGGGAGACCGACTGTCTCTCCTCCCAACACAGAGTCCTGCTGTTGGGGAAAGGAGGCTGGGCTCTCCATTCCCTGCTGGATACTCTGCCGCTGGGGAATGGAGACCGGGCTCCCAATTCCCAACAAATCACACTGCCGCTGGGGAGGGAGGACGGCCCCTTCAGCTCCCTGTAACTTGGGCGCAGAGACCACGGTCCCATCTGCGCTGGTGTGGGGCTTACTGTCTCCCCTTGGTGTGCTAAGCTGCCGCTGGGGAGAGGGGATAACAGGCTCCTCTCCCTGAACCGTAGACTGCCGCTGGGGAGCAAGGACGGCCCCTTCAGCTCCCTGTAGCTTGGCCGCAGAGACCACGGTCCCATCTGCGCTGGTGAGGGGCTTACTATCTCCCCTTGGTGAGCTGTGCTGCCGCTGGGAAGAGGGAATAACAGGCTCCTCTCCCTGAACTGTAGACTGCCGCTGGGGAGCAAGGACGGCCCCTTCAGCTCCCTGTAGCTTGGCCGCAGAGACCACGGTCCCATCTGCACAGGTGTGGGGCTTACAGTCTCTCCCTGGTACATTAAGCTGCCGCTGGGGAGAGGTGGTAACCAGCTCCTCTCCCATTAGAACACTCTGCCGCTGGGGAATGGAGACTGGGCTCTCTATTCCCAGTACATTAATAATCTGCCGCTGGGAGGGAGGACGGCTCCTTCAGCTCCCTGTAACTTGGGCGCAGAGACCACGGTCCCATCTGCCCTGGTGTGGGGCTTACTGTCTCCCCTTGGTGTGCTAAGCTGCCGCTGGGGAGAGGGGATAACAGGCTCCTCTCCCTGAACCGTAGACTGCCGCTGGGGAGCAAGGACGGCCCCTTCAGCTCCCTGTAGCTTGGCCGCAGAGACCACGGTCCCATCTGCGCTGGTGAGGGGCTTACTATCTCCCCTTGGTGTGCTAAGCTGCCGCTGGGGAGAGGGGGTAACAAACTCCTCTCCCTTACACACTTTCAGCCGCTGGGGAGAGGGGATAACTGGCTCCTCTCCCTGAACCGTAGATTGCCGCTGTGGAGGAAGGACGACACCTTCAGCTGCCTTTTTGTCTGCTCGACCCTGCAGATACGTTGCCGCTGTTTTCCTTGTGCTCTGTATGTATTTCTCCTCCGGGGGTTCTGGTCCAAAGAAAGCCAGCAGCATTTTCATCATAGCGTCAAACTCCTGTTGACTGTAACTGGGCGCCATGCTTGCCCTACTAGCGATGCCCTCCCTTTGTAATCCAAACGAACTGTGTCTCCGAGCTGCTTTACCTCACACTAGGACGCCATCCCACCGCTTGCCACCAATGTAACGGATCGCCTGGCACCCCGACTTGGTACCTCCGTTAAAGGATGCTCCTAGCGTTTCCTGAGGACTCCAAGCACTCTGGCAGACACCACAATCACCGAACCGATGCAGAATATGAATCTTCTCAAGCATAGGAATGCTGTAGACCGTTGAATAGGAACCATACGAATAGGCTTACACTCCGAGCAGTCAACTGGAACAGCATGCGATAAATCCTTCCCCCAATAATGAGATGACACTTCGCTTTGAGGGTAAAACAGGAACTCTGGACTGGCTCATCCAGCCTGGCTTTTATTTCCATCTCACACATACAGGCCACACCCAGGGGGAGGCATAAAATAACCAATAGTAACATGGGTGCAACCCACACATCCCGGCGAGGTCGGTTTTGCCACAAAAGGCATATTTTGAACCTTAGCGTGGGATAATTTTTCCGCTAGCTTGTACCAAGTGTAGTGGTAATAAGCGTTTTTTCTGCCTTTTTGACACACAAAGTGAGTTTGCACAGTATATTTTGCAAACCTTATGTGTGCTACGACTGTAAAATACTTCATATGTTGCTCAGCTATGTTGACTGAGTACAGCAATACCCCTGTATGTACCTTTGCCAGGTATATGTGAATGTTGAAGGGGCACATTTGAGACGCAGCCATTCAGTTTTTTTCTAACTTTGAAGTTTTACGCTGTGTCCATGTTCCATTTTGGAGTAGTTTAGATGGTTGGTTATTGAAACTTCCCCCCAAACACATACTATTTATTAAAGAATACACCCTGGGGTAATTCAAAAGGCATATTTTGAACCTTAGCGTGGGATCATTTTTTCTCTACTTTGTTCCAGGTGTAGTGGTAATGAGTATTTTTTTATGTATTTTTTTTACTTTTTTAAACTTTTTAAACTTTTTAAAACTAGTTTTTAAACTTTTGTTTTGCTTATTATTTTTTTAAAAACTTTCTAAACTTTCTTAAAACTTTTCTTTACAGATTTAACATTTTTCTAAGCTTTTTTTTAGCGTTAACCCCTACCTAGCAGTAAGCAACACTAACCGTAAATACCCCATTTGCCCATAACTCCCACCCACCCCAGCTGGCAAAATATATAATTATAAAATATTTAAATTAATTAATTATATAAATTGAACCCCTGAGAGTTAATAAATAAATAAAAGTTAATCCTCAGGGGTTAAAACAAATTAGATCACAGTATAATACTGTGATCTGTATTTTGATCACTGTAGGCAGTGATCGACTGGCAGGGAAGGGGTTAATTTGTATTTGGACTGGGTAAAGGCGGGTGTCTTTTTTATTTTTTACTTAAACGTTATTAAAACTTTTTTTTAAAAAGTAATTTTTAACTTTTTAAAGCTTATTTTAAAACTTTTTTTAACGTTAACCCCTAGTTAGCCTAACTCAAAATCCCCAACTTCCACCCACCCCAGTTAGCTAAATATATAATTTAAAAATATTTAAATTAATTAATAAAATAAATTTAACCCCTGAGGGTTAAAAAAAAATAATAATTAACCCTCAGGGGTTAAAAAATAAAATCAGATGACAGTAAAATGTAATCCCTGCCAATTGATCACTGTAGTCAGTGATCAATTGGCAGGGAAGGGGTTAATTTTTTTTTAAAATTGGTAAAGGGGGGTGGGATTTTATTAAAACTTTATTTTTTTTTTACACAGTGGGCAGGATCAGCACTGATCCGTCTCCCTGCACTTCACACTGAACCCGGAAGTGCAGGGAGGCGGAAGGTGAGTATTCACAGCACATGTGCCCGCTCTGACATGCTGTCAGAGCGGGCACATGTGCTGGGACAGCCCGATCCGGTGCTCCCGGTCTGCCTCTAATACAGAGGCAGACCGGAGCACCATTAACCCCGCGATCGCGGCGATCTGGGGTTAATTTTACCGCGTGACGGACGAGGTCCGTCACCCGTCGTTAAGGGTATCCTCAGGATGACGGACCTCGTCCGTCACCCATCCTGAAGGGGTTAAGATGCAGTAAACATTTAAAAAAAAAATCAAAGTATTGTTCTGAATGACTTACCTAGTTAAAACTGAGCACCTTGTATTTCCTCCTCCTAATACTGATCCTTCTCTTTCACTCTCCCTTCAAGTTAGTGGTATCTACATCAGTCCATCCTTGCAAGCGCGCTGTCTTGGTGTCACAAAAAAAATAATTTGAGTTGTTTATATTAAATTATAGAGTTAAAAAATAGTCAAAATAAAGATTATTCAAAAAGCATATCCAAACATTGAATTGAGACCTTAATTAGGTACTTTTTTCTAACATTAGGTAGAAACCCATTTTGCCCCAATACATTCCAAATTGATATTGACAAGGATTCATTGAGGTACTGGAAATAAGTGTCTGAGAGATTCAGAGTACACTGAACTAATTGCCATATTAAACAGCTTGAAATTATATATATATTATGTGATATGGTGCATGCAGAATTTACTATTCTACTTTAACAGTGTCAGTTTCGCCAACCAGAGTGACAGTGATCGGTGGAGAGATCGATCCCCAGAGGTCTCAGCCTATCTCTGAGACCCAAGCTGAATTTGGATGACCTTGACAACAGGCAACGTGGAAGTTTTAATTGGAGACAATCACTGTTTTTTGTCAAAATGCTTACAAAGTTACAAACTATCTAACAAAGAACATAGGGACAGCACCCAGAAACTACTGGAAATATAACCACACTACACTGAGCTGCAGTGATTTTGTTGCTTAGAGTGCATGTTTAAAATGAAAAGAGATAATATGCAGGCAATTTGTGTTTGACTACAAATGTACATGTATGTATATATGTATGTGAATGTATAGGTGTTTGCTATATATGTTAATAAAAATTGATTTTAACGAGTAAAATTTCAAAGGAAAGTAATTTTCCTTTAAAATTGCTGTTAAGCGTATTTCCTGAGCAGGAAATTGTCACAAAACATAACAGGAAGTTAGGAGTGCCAAGGAAATTAGTTTCTCCAGAGCTACCTATAAACATTATTTCAAATGACTTTTAAGTATTATTGCACACTTCTTAATATCTTGTATATACAAAATATTATTTTCATATCCCACCTCTTATGATTTAAAATTTCTAACTTCCGTAAAATGACGTGTACCTCCCAAGTGTTCAGATTTTAGAAGGACTCTACTGGTTTGTTACAAATATTGCCTGCCATCATTCTATTTCTCTGGCATGTAAAGTAAAACATTCAGCTGAAATAGTTCTATTACTGTCGGGATCACCTACCTTTCCCCTTTCAACTCCACGGCGTTCTCTGTGACGCTGCACGCTCCCTCGCCCTGGTTTCCAATGTTGTCTGTTAACTCCAATCTTCTGGTATCTGGTATCCTTTGACCTTGGCTTGTTATATCGTTTATCCGTATCTCACCTGTCCTTGACATTGGCAACCTCTCTGACTTCTCTAAAGATTTGATATACAGCCTGTCCATTTATTGTGTTATAGTATGTGCGTTTAGCTTTCACGCCAAGCCTGACAATTGCCAAAAATGACAAGTAAATCAGTGGCAGACCACTAAGTTATACACAAGTTGTTGGCTGTTGCTTGGGTGAATATTAGAGAAATGTATACAGAGAAGGTGCTTGTATATAAGAACTTAGAGCATTATTGCATAACGTATTTTGCTTTCAAACTCACGTTGGAAAATCAAATTAGACTTGGATATTCATTTTGGTCCAAACTGCAATTAGTTTGAATTTTGTCCGATCAAGTAATCAGTTGATGTTCTGAACGCCAAGCCAAAATGTAGCCGATTCATGAACTAACTGATTGTGATTTGTGATTGTGCATTTCACCTGTGGCTTCAAAAAATGAAATCATTAATTGGAAAAATAGATGATTAATGATTAGGTCACTAAATGTTGATTTTATTATTTTATTAACAGAGGAAGTGTGACGTGACCAATGGTGGGGTGGGGGTGGGGGGAGACAGAAGAGCAGATAATAAATATAAAGATATATATCTGCTCTTCGAGATATATGGCTAGGGCTGCACAGTGGTAATGTCAATGCGTTAGAACCAGGAAACCCAGGTTCAAATCTTGGTCTGACACTCGCAACCTCTCTGAGAATAGACCTTAACTTGTTTGCATTTGTGTATTTTTTTTTTTTATTTACCCATTGTACAACCAGAAAATGCAGAATAGTTTGGTATTTCATAAATTAAATGTAATAAAATAATAATTCTCATAATCAGAAACAGCAGAAACATTACAAACATTGTATTAATAAATACATGTTGTTATTTTTAATTTATCTACATGGGTCTGTTGTAAATTAAAACATGAATGGACTCTTTTATGGGATTTTTACTGCAATTTTTAACAAAGTAATCTAAAAATCACTAACCACAAAAAGTTGAGTTTGTCTCTAGAACAGTAATTCAAAAGCTAGTGTTTATGTACCCCCAGTGGTTCAGGATTTATGAATTACCCAGATCTATTGCATCCAGGACATTAAAAAACAAACTATGTTGGTACATTGGATCATATTAGGAACCACCACTCTAGGAAGAAACTGTGTATGAAAGTTGAAATTACCCATCACTTATTCCGTATTGTGATCAATATTTATATATTCAAAATGTTGAGAATATTTACTAAAATCTAAATTATTTTATCAGTACAAGTCATTTACAGGTTAACTTAAACTGAAAAAGAGAATGTTATATCATAGCTGATAATCTCCGTTTAAATTGTTGTTTTTTTATAGTAAAATACTTCCACGCACAGTAGTTCTGTAAATTTCATTGTGACTTATTTTGTCCCTGTAAAAGGACATCTGAGACAATAGCAGCTGTAGTGTATGAGGACCTCCGTGCTCACAGAGCAGCAGGAGGGGATTCTCCTGTTTAAACACTGTAGCGACTTATGGTGGGGCACACACATGAATATCAAGTCTACTGAAAAAGCAAGGACATGAAGAAATACCAAATACAAACTTGAGAACGCATTACCCTGCAGCTACACAACCTGGATGGACTCAATGCTTTGCCTCACCCCTTTGCTTCACCCCTTTGCCTCAACTAACCCTCCTGCTTGGCTGAAAATAACAATTCTAAACAAATTTTATGCTAAAAAACAAAACAAAAAAAACAGAACACACACATAGTGTTGTATATCAACCTAAACAGTACAATACTCAGACAAGAGGAATTCTATAATGCTCATATTAACTAAGAAAGCAAACATACGAACAATATGCAAGTTTATCTGATTACAAACTGAAACTGCCTGTAACAGATCCATACATATACTGTTAATTGTTGTGTCAACATATGTCAGTTGATGTATGCTGGTAAAAAGAAAGTTAAAGTTAAGGGAAACACCGGGCATTATGTAAGTTGTTATGGTGGGGTGAGGCTCTGGTTTAAGGGGTTAAACTGTTAATGAAAATTTGACCCTAGAGTCTTCAATACAGCGCACATCAGCTATGACCCTGAACTTCTGCTTAAATCAGATACTTTTATTCTGGAAGTCTTAGACTGGGTGCCACTAGTAGGCAGAGAGTGTATGGAAAATATCTAAGTATTCTATATATGTATAGAAATTATCATTTATATTTTCATTAGAGCTCACACATTATTATTTAAGAGAAACTATAGACTAGGAGTATGTAGCGGATTGTATTAAGCCTGTCATGTATAATTCGTGTGAAAATGCTTTAGTTTAATTGTGTCTCTGTGTATTGGAAAATGTATGTAATTTCGTATGAGGGTTCATTAGTTTTCATACGAATAAAACTACCGAATCCTCAGACCACCCCAGTGAGAAGTGTGCGCCTCGTTAAGCGTTCACAATTCTCAAAGCCGCAGGCTAATTGATATTTGTTAAGTGCCTGGGTGGCCGCTGTTCGGTATACGAACCACGCGCGGCGGCCATCTTATGCACAAAAATCTCAGCGGTGTTTGGTCGTCGAGTGTCTGGAACTCAAATCAGACGCTCAAACAACCGAACACCGCTGAGACCTCCAGAGTGCCATAACTCCCGAACGGAGGGACTAGACAGCCCCACGTTCGGTTAAAACAATGTATCGAACAAGGGAATAAAGGCAAAGGTATTATTAGCTGTGGATGGCAAGGATTTCTATGCAATTTAACTGCCGAATGGAGACCGACCGCAGGGCCAAAACACATGGAGCCTTTTCTGGATACCACCTTGTGTGCGGTCGGTCAAACTTCACCCTCCACCTAACTCCCGAACCCCTGGTCCGATGTGGGTGAATTTTGGATATGTTAGTCACCCAGATCAGGGCTACCAGGCGGTACCCTAAGTATTAGGCTATCTGCTTATTTTAGGATACATCCAGGTTTAGGGGAAATGTACAGTACAGTTAAGGGGATTATGTGTCACACTGAGGGAAGGAGATGTGTGGGAGTTAACTATTGCTGTATTGGCTACTGTCTTAATTATTGCAAATCCCTCCCTTGCATGGGAGAATGTCTTAAAAGGAGGCTGTGGGAATAAACGTCAGTTCTGCTCCTGATGATGTGTGTCGTCCAGTCATTGGGATTGATGTTGGGATATTGTTGGGTTATTTTGCCTGCTGGAATTACTACTCTATGGATTTATAATACTTGTTCCTGAGCCTCACTGGGATCTTAAGTGGAGAATAGCTGTGGAATATCAGCTCTCCGCTACAGAGTACATAATTGTATTCCTATAACTATAGTACCATATAGTGCCCCCCTTGCTCGCACCCGCTTCCCCCAGCCACCAAGCACAGAAAGGGTTAAAAACCCTTAATTCACTTACCTGACTCCAGCACCGATGTCCCTTGGTGCTGAGCTTAGGCTCTGCCCCTCCACTCCTGACATAAGCTGACGTCAGTCAGGGACATACTATGAGTATTTGTCCTTATGCTTTATGTTCAATGTAGTGAAGTAATTGCACAGATTATGTAAAATAACAAAGTATATATATTAAAAAAAAATTAATTTAGCTAAAATAATATGGTATTCTAAATATTCAAACAGGGGTACAGCCATATGGAATAAAATAACAGAGAGGACGTTGAGGAAAGACTTGATAGTGCCAAGCTAAAGGCAGAGTAACAAAGATGTGTTCACGGATGGCCTTGAGAGGAGACAAGTCTTATCTATCATACGAGTGAGTTTTAGACCATTCTGGTGATGATACCCTATTGTTTACATATTTAGGACTTATATAGATGTGAACCAAGTGACATTATTGGAGACAGTAGTGATGTACTTAGGGCATAATTACCAAATTTATAATATGACAAAACTGAGAAAAATAGTAACTGATAATAGATAACTGATCCAAGAATTAATAGAAAATCAAAATTGGATTCAATGAGATTTCTTCTACCCAAATTATAGCAAAATTGGAAATCACTTAAAAATATATTCTCTAACTTCTTTTGGATCACCAGCAGTAATTCTGATATGAGAAAGATGGAAACTCATAGACTCAAGTTATTTTTTCCAACTACTATCACTACGTAACACTGTAACTACTATGTAACCCAGTCATCAGTTAGTATTTAAATTTCCTTTATTGAATTAATATAGACTCTTGTAGATTATTTGTTTTAGTGTGTGCTATATTTTGGAAGCAATGAAATGAGTGCTTATTACCAAATGTCAATGTGCATATATAAAATGGATTTTTTTTTAGAATAATCTGTACTTTAACCTTATGTATTTAGTCCAGGTAGTATTTGAACCCTATTATTCTCATTATCGGCATAAAGAAAGGGAGCTTTACAAGAAAGGGCCAGTTTTATAATTTGTTCCAATAGTGATAATGGTTTCTAACACCTTTTTTAATGTTTCTTATGTTTCCTCTCTCCTACTTGAATTACCTTTATTACACGGACGCCTGACTAAAAACCCTTGTGATTTAGTCTTTCACTAAAATATCTTAACAAAGGTCATGATTCAGAGACCACAAGACCCCAAACAGAATTGCAAAACAGTCCCCTGTGGTCAGATTAACAAGGTTTTACGGGAAAATATGATTCTTTTTACATAGCTTTACATAGTTTGTTTCAAAGAGGCAGACAGTTCCCACATTTAGTTAACCCTTCACAGAAATTCCTCTCCCTCTCTTTTAAAGCTTGTAACACACAGCTAAAGTGATACCAAGAATGGTAATGTTCTTTCATTCTGAAAACTCAATGTGCCGGAAATATAAAACGTGATAAAATTATTTAAATAACTTGCTTAAACTCAGTTATAGATATAATACTTTATTAACTATGCATTCTACATGCAGTTTCATTACTTAAAATTAATTTAGAACTTCTGTTTCCTGGCCATTCTTCCATTGGTTTAAACCAGTTGAAAGTCGAGTTTAACAAGTTATCAGGGGAAGAATCACATGTCAAAAGAGGTGGATTTAATTTTGGTTGAACATTATCATATAGATAGGCTAGAATAGGATGTAGGGTAGAAAATGACAATATAAAAGGGACGCAAATAGGCACAATATAAAGGGACACTATAGACACCCAGACCACTTCAGCACATGGCAGGGTCAGTTTAACCATGCAATTCCAATATTTTACTATTTACATGACGTAAAGTCATGATTTTATTAGCGGCACGGAGGCGAGTATTATGTATATTTTATTTTCTCAGCAGCAAAAACAACTGAGAGAAAAAACAAAGTAATTTAACAAATAACATTATAAATCTGCCTGTGAACAGGGCAGCCAATCAGGTTACAGGTGTCTATACAAAGGAAACTGTCACGTCCACATCTTCCTCTTTCTTCATGCGAACTTCCGAAGACTTAATAAAAATAACCAAGAGGCAACAACGTACAATCCATATATCCGGTTCAGGCTGTAAGAGAAAAATGAAATATATGGTAAACTCTCATATTCAAACTATCTGAATAGCACAAATCATCTACAGTCAAGGATTTATGTAATATACCTTTTACAGACAACCATTCCCCGTCCAAATCCTAACTAGTCAATGCGTGAATTGAACTCAACCAATCCAGGACATACTTGACCCAGGACATACTTGAAAACGAGAGAAATCTCAATGTATCTTTCCTGGTAAAATATTTGATAGAGCCCTTGTTTGGTAAATGACTTAGTTCTCCGAGAAATGTTTAAAGAAACTCCTCCTGGTAGGAAGGTGAGGGCGTTCCAGTCCAGAGCCCTGACATCTGAAACCTGTTGGCAGGAAATTAGGCAAAGTAGGATGAGTAATTTCACCGAAAAATGTTGAACTGACAGTTCTTGATTCACCGGCCAATTGTCCAAGAAAATGAGGACTATGTTGACCTCCCAAAATGAAGAGTATCTAGCCGTTGAAGGTCTTGACAATCTAATCTCTTTCATAAGGCAACAAATAAAAGGATGGTTTCCAGCTGCAATTCCCGTAAAACCCTCGTTTATATCCTGTCGATATAGCCAATCTATGTACATTGATCGTGTGGTACGCCTTGCCTGTCTCAAACATTGATGTGAGGAAATGCAGTATCTTATTCAAAGGGGCAGATATGGGATCCACATCCCGTGCAATGCACCAGCTAGTCCATGATCTCCATGCTGAGTGGTATACGTTTCTAGTGCCTGTTGCCCACGCCGCTGCCATAAGCTTGAGAGTCGATTGTGAAACATCAGAGATGGTCCAGAGTCCATGGAAAGGAGCCAAGCCATTAGGCATAATAACCCTCTGTCCACTAAATCGTGCGAGTTCCAATCCAGGTCGGTCAGCAGCTCCGATAGGTTCTGGAGCAATCGCGGGAAATCCATCAACATCTCCAGAAGTCTGGGGAACCATTACGGTGTCCTCCTGAAGGGGGTGACTAAGACCATGGAACATCTGTGCCGCCTGAGATGGATAACAGTACGAGGTATGAGATTGAATGGTGGGAACGCATAATGCCTTATCTGTGGCCAGTTCTGAATGAACGCATCAGCCGCTAGGGCTGCCAGGTCTGGTCGCGAGCTGTAAAACCTCAGAAGTTGTGCGTTCAGACGAGAAGCAAATAGGTTGATGTCCAACTGTCCCCACAGTTTCCACAGGTGATGAAAGATTTGTGTGTCTAGTTTCCGATCTCCAGAGTCCTGGAAGTATCTGGAATTCCAATTCGCTGTGGAGTTGTCCAGTCCCAGAATATGTTCTGTAATCACCGAGATGTTGTGGAGCAAAAGTGCCAACATTCTTTGGCGAGGAGAGCTAACATCTTTGATTTCATGCCACCCAGGTAATGTATGTACCTCACCGCTGACACATTGTCCATTTTGAGTAGGACACAACAGGTGATGTTGGTGGGTGTAAGACTGCGGATGGTGAAGGAGCCTGCTAGGAGTTCCAAGCAATTGATTTGAAGCAAGGATTCCTCCTCTGATCACCTGCCGCCGGTGGTAATATTTCCGCAACTTGCTCCCCAGTCATGTAAGCTGGAGTCCGACTCTATAATTAAGTCTGGTGCTATTCCGAATATCGCCCGGGCGTTCGAAGCGTCCATGTGGGCAAGCCACCAAGCCAGTTCCTCCCTGGAACCCACATCAAGAGTGAGGCACCTTCCGTGTGTGGGGCCTGTGCGTAGGTAGGAGCCTTTGAGTCTCTGTAACGCTCAATAGTGTAATGACCCCAGAAAAATCACTTGGATGGATGAAGCAAGCAGATCTATCACTCATGCTGGTTTCTCCCAGTTGATGAGGAAGCCCAAATTTTGTAGGTGTAGTGTCCAATCTAAGTGGGTAAGTAGAAGGGACGGTGAGCTGGCGAGGAGAAGGATGTCGTCAGGTGTATGATCAGTCTGATCTCTCGTGATCTGAAAAGGGCTATCACCGGTTTCATCACTTTGGTGACACACCAGGGCGCTGAGGAGAGGCTGAATGGTAGACATGAGAAGCAACATCCCCTTCCTTGCCAAGTAAAATGTAGCCAATCTCTGTACTCCTCCACGATGGGTATCGTCAAATACACATTCCGAAGGTCCAATTAGACCATCCAGTCTGCCAGTAGGAGTAGGTCCCTGAGGCAGTGAATGCCCTCCATTTTGAAATGCTGATACTGAAGTAAAGTGTTCAAAGGGCGAAGATGTATCACCAGGTGTATGCCACCCCCTTTCTTGGGCACCAGGAATAGAGTGCTTGTGAATCCTTGGTGGCTTACATAACCTCTTGGTGACTAGTTCTAGGATTTCTAGGGAAATCAGAGTAGCTTGATCGTGTGGAAGAGATGACTCCCTTGGGGCCGTGGATTGTATAGGTGTGGACACCAGGTCTAACTGGAGGACCCACAGGTATGATGTATTCATATGCCACACATGGGAAAACTGGGCCAGTCTGTCACCCCCCTTACCTGGGAGGAAGGGGTAAACAGTACACTTACCATAGGGCATTTATAATGTTATTTGTTAAATTACTTAGTTTTTTTCTCTCAATTGTTTTTGCTGCTGAGGGAATATGAGAGAATGCATAATATGAGCTTCCGTGTCTGTAATAAAATTGTAATTATTGCAGTTATTGAAAAGCTGCAATAATTACATTGCAAGGTTACCAGACAGCCACTAGAGGAGCTTTCAGGCCATCACGTGACTTTTGGTCAAGCTATGAATGAAGACATTCAGCGTCAGTTAAAAAACCATAGGAAAGCATTGATTCTGTGCTTTCCTATAGGGTTGTCCTAAAGCAATTGTGGTGATTGCGGCACATCTTTACTTTATGCACAGAGGTCAATTCTGATACTTGTTTCTGTGTCATGACTTTGTATATTAAAAATGAAATAAAAGGGGGCGGGGCCTGACCGCGGAGCAGACCGGTCGCACTAAACAGGAGCTCCGGGAGAAAACTCGACTAAAAGGCGATCTAACCCCTATCTCATGCTGAGCCCTCTAAGCGGACACTGCAGAGCAGCGGCGGCTCCCGGGGACTTACCGGGCCGGATCACCGGACTCACAGAGGCACTCTGTAGCTGACACCGAACTGCGGCCTACACGTGCGCATTGGCGTGGGAGAGGCGGCTGACCTCCCCGCCGACGGACCAGCGGGAATCGACTACACCGCTTAAGACCCCGATCACCCCCCCCCTGCCGGTGAGGGTTATCCAGGCACTAGAGACAGACCAAGCGACTAGAAAGTTGGCAGACCCCACCAGGGGATGAAAAAGCTGGCGACCACACGGGATCCACTGGGCCCAACCAAAATGGCGGCGGGGACGCAGCCCAGGCCCAAGCACACACCAATTACACCGCCTAAGCACGCAATGGAGTATGTACATAGTTTAAGTACCTACCTGTGGGCAAGACTCAAGGCCCAGAGACAGCGGTACAGGATGGCCATGAGAGAAGTGTCAGCATGGCTCCGACCGGCCACTCGGCGCAGCCTGCAGGGAAACCCAATCCGTGACTCCAGAGCGGCCTTCAAGAAGCAGCGGGGCCGACGTCAAAAGCAACCCCATACTCAACCATGGGTGAGTCGCCTAAATCCCACACAGGGACTTATCCCAGGGTTACTACCACATCAACCCTCCCGCATGCATACAGCCCCTTCTGTGAGGCACCACGCCGGAGGGCTCGATCGGAGCTGCTCCCCTCCAACCCCACGGGTTCGGAACAGAAACACACGGCCCGAGATGGCCGTAATCAGGAGACGGCAGAGGGTAAAGCACTTACCTTTCCCAAGCAAATCCACACAGTGGAAGGGTTCATCGACGCCAAGTTCCAGACCGCATCAGGTACCCAGAGCGGCAGGAGTGACCCTATCCAAGCGGTATGGCCTGATTGACCGATCCCACACAGACCCGCACGATAGCTATGCTATGAAGCACCATCGCGGGCAACAGCAGCACCAAAGAGGCATCGGGTGAACCGGGATGTTAGATTGACCGTGGGACCTCACACAAATGCCCAAAGACATTGCAGGAACTCACGACCTCCAGGGCAGACACTCAAACCTGCCGACTTGATGAGAGCGGGACTTTGTGACCTGGGGGATCCCAGGGCACATCTTTATCATTAGTTTTATTATTAGTTCTGTTTGATAAGATGGATCTCTTTATTGGCACTTGTTTGTTTAACCCATAATGATTACCCCGCACTAGCACAGCCGTCGATTCTCTGTCCAAATCACTGCCAGTGATCCCATAACCTGCTATGTATTGCCAACTTAGCTTGTAACTAGTTTAGCATGACCTAACAAACATGCGCTTAACTCAGATCACGCTTAGTTACTCTAACATACTATGTTCTATGTGAGACATGCATTTAGCCTGTACCACACTACAGCTAATCCAATATGCCTAAATAGGTTCGAATCAGCCTGTAATTAGATCTGTTTACATGCATTATTAGTTAACACTCGTTGTACACTTCCATACACAAGGCATGCTCCCCGCATCAGTTTATTCTGTATCTGTTTATCCATGTCATGTGTCATATGTTACCATTTTTAAAACCCAATTGTGATCCTGAACTACTGTTTTCAAATAGTATAAAAAAAAAAATGTGCCTGTATATCTAATGCCATAACGTGTCATACTAATGTCTTCCTTCTCTACCGGATGTCGCTGTTGTGGCACACACCGGCTGTATGTTCAATCAGTGCACAACCAAAATAAAGAATTAAAAAAAAAAAAAAAATGAAATAAAAGATGCATGGATAGCAACTCTGATACTCAAAGGGTAAAATTAGTTTACAATGAAAATAGCATAATTATGAGTAATTATGAAATAAAACCTTAAATAACATTCTCGCTGCCCTATCAGTGTATAACTAACATGTTGGTGTGTTTGTACTGATAAACAACAGATTTTGTCCGAATAGACAAAAGTTGGTGAAAATGACCGGATTTTGACCATCTTGGCAACTTGCAGGTTTACTGAAGCCAAATGCAGTCAGCATTCAATCAGTCTGACTAGTTCTTTAAAAAATGTTTGGATGCATTCAGAAAATCAGTAATATCCTCATATGGACCAATTTAAAGCACAGGAATATGAGATGTATCAATAACCGCATGATGGGTGAAAGTAAGCTGAATGCATTCTGCAGGATGCATATTCGTAAATTTTCACTCAATTGCTTTTTACAAGTGAATTGAGCATTTTAAAGCACTAGCAGCCAGCGGGCATATAGTTTAAAAAAAAAAACACTGCCGAACGAGACTTAATTTTGTGTCGGCTAGCCAGGCTTGCTAGCCAAACGCCACATTAAAAAAGAAAAACTGATCCCCATATTACTATTACGAAGCTTTTTACTTTCATATTCCCCCACCTGCCATGGATATCTACTAAATGTTTAAGAATAGTGACTGGACAGCCATTGCTGCCACCCATGGGGATGGGACAATGGGATACTTTAAATATTCATAGGGGAGGACCTGGAGGTAGGTGATGGTTGGGGCCCCTCATGTTAATAATATAGGGGGAGGACCTAATGTCCCCACTCATGTGCATTGGGTTATTAATATAGATGGAAGATCTAGTCTCCACCAGCATTCACTGATGGGTTCCCAATTCTCTAGCCACCCCTACAAAACCCTATCTACTCTCACCCTAATAAATCTAAATCCTGATAAAAAATGATACTTACCATCAGAAGTCTTCTTTCTTCTAGTTCTTCAGCCCCAAAAAGGACACAAGGAAATCTATAGTAATTGATGCCATTAATTAAAATAAAATAGGGCAGATAAAAAATAAATAAAAACCCAGCTTCAATAAAAAAAAAAAATAATAATAATCTTCACCCATGGAATGGGCTCTCATAGCATGGAAAGCCCCTATATAAGCTTTCTCACAATATGACAGCTATCACAAAGCATGAGAAAATTTCCCATGCTTTGCTATATGACCAATAGTGCTCTGATTGGTTAGCCAGGGGTGTATCTACCGCGAGGCTGGCAAGGCATTTGCCTTGGGTGCCACTTTCTGGGGGGCAGCAAAAAAAGCTGCCCCCCAATCGTCCTGGCAAATGCCTTGCCAGCCTCTTGTCCTGGGGGGCCCAGGAGCTGGCTGGCTAGCCTCCTCAGGGCCCCCGAAAGCTGGCAGCGGCAGCACGTTCCGGACTGGCGGCGAGGGAGCAGTGATGCTCCTGTTCAGCTCGCTCGCGTGCACCGCAGTGATGCCGGAGCTGGAATATGACATAATTCTAGCCTGGCATCAGTACGCGGCATGCGAGGGAGCTGAACAGGAGGATCAGTGCTCCCTCACCGACTGCAGTGACCGGCCGGCCACCTAGCAGCCCCATTGGACCCCAGGGAAAGTGAGAATCCACCCCAGCACTTCCAAAGATAGGGAGGCTGGGGAAATTGAATTAAAAAAAGTTTGAGTGTGTTTGTGTGTGTGTGTCTGTTAGTGAGTGTGTCTGTTAGAGAGTGTGTTAGTATGTGTGTGTGTCTGTTAGAGAGTGTGTTAGTGTGTGTGTCTGTTAGTAAGTGTGTGTGTCTGTTAGTGAGTGTTTATGCACGTCTGTTAGTGAGAGTGTATGCGTATTTAGAAGGCGGAAGAGGGAGGATGGGGGGCGCCTGAGCTTTATCATGCCTAGGGCAGCACAAAACCAGGATACACCACTGTGGTTAGCTAGTAAGTCAACCAATCAGAGCAATTTGAGAGCCTGAGAGGTCATATTTTTTTCTGCTCTTTTTAAATCTTACTCCAAGAATTTTACATTTGTCTATATTTATATTACCTACTAGAGAATGTAACAAACAATCTGACTCTACCAACATTTAAGATAGTGCTTTCTCATATACTAGATCTCCTGCTCATACTACTCCCATCTCAGTCCTTACTACCTTAACCAACCCATTACCAGGTAGACATTCCTTACATACACATTCCTTCTGCATCTTGTGCCATTGCCTCTACAAACTTTCAAACAGCAGTCTCCACTCTGCACATAAGTACCATGTCATTTATCCTAGACACACTGTTATATCGATAAATAAATGATAGCTTTAAATCCTAGAGAAGCCATTGGCAGCTTTAAGAGATCTACATATGCAAGACACTTCTATAACATTCCTTCAAAATAAATTTTTGAACGGCGAGGTACCACCTCTCAAAAGAAGATATTTCCCTATAGACGTTTTATAGTAAATCTACAACTTTTAAGATGTGAGATTTTTATACTCGTCTTTCAGTGCACCCCTTTATCATGTTAATATAGCATACAATTTTGAATCAATATATCCTTCCATATGGGAAAAGTCATGAAACCCTAAGAACAATATTGCATAAATGTTCCTACTTCCAGGATGGTAACCTCGTAGTATGAGGGTAATTGAACCTACCTTCAAAATCAAAACTAGACACTTCCTCAGATTAGTCCCATACGCCAACATGCACCTATCCTCTGAAGGGTTAAACCTTCACTTTTTTTTATCTCACACTATTGTATAGTAGATTGCTGGCAGGTTCAGCATCCTTCAGATAAAGCCTTTACAGTTCTCTAAATTATTTATGTTATATAGAGTATATCTTTATATTATCACATAAACTTAATGACTTAGATTAATCATTCCACATCTGGACCTTCCTTCTTTTATCCCTGAAGATTTTATCCTGAGAATTCCACATCTGGGCCTTCCTGATCTATCCCTGAAGATTCTATCTAGAGGATTATTATTATTATTATTATTGCCATTTATATAGCGCCAACAGATTCTGTAGCACTTTACAATATTATGAGAGGGGGGATTTAACTATAAATAGGACAATTACAAAACAACTTACAGGAACAATAGGTTGGAGAGGACCCTGCTCAAACGAGTTTACATTCTATAGGAGGTGGGGTGTAAAACACAATAGGACAGGAAATAGAAATCAAATAAGGTGGGAGTGAGGCAGAGCTGGAGGAGAGAGTAGAGTGCTGCCCTTTAGGAGAGAGCAAGAGACAGGTATGTGAGGTAGAGGTTACTCTGGGAGGTTATAAGCTTTCCTAAAGAGATGATTTTTTTAATGAACTTCTTAAAAGATGCAAGAATAGGGAAGGCTATTCCATAGGAAGGGAGCTGCCTGTGAGAAGTCCTGCAAACGGGAGTTGGCCGTACAGGTGCAAACAATGGACAGGAGAAGGTCATAGGCAGAGCGGTGAGACAGAGAAGGCACATACCTATGGATCTGTGATGAGATATAAGAGGGGCTAGAATTGTTCAGTGCTTTATAGGTGTGAATTAGTACCTTGAATTGACTCTTAAAGGATACAGGAAGCCAATGTAAGGACTGGCAGAGGGGAGAGGTGTGAGAGAACCGACAAGAGAGGAAAATCAGTCTGGCGGCAGCATTCATTATGGACAGTAGCGGAGCAGTACGTTTTTTAGGAAGACCAATCAGGAGAGGGTTACAATACTCCATGCGGGAAATTACTAGAGCATGGACACCTATTTACACCTATGCTGTATGGAATTGAGTAAAACCTACTTTGCTCTTCCTATGTGAGTATACCTCCTTTTATAATCATCTTTTTAAACATATCAGAGAGCATTATATTCTGTTATTTTCATTTTTATATGCTGAGAAATTTATACTGTTTTTACACTACATTTTGATGAAGAATACCAAAGTAACCTAGTGGCCTGGGATATCCACCTTCAAAGATCCTAGAGCACCAATATATCCGCAGGCAGGGATCATACAGCCTAGGTGCATACATCTGGAGCTGATCATAAAGTGTTTTTCCTTTTATTTCTTAAGTTCACAATTTCAGCAGAGATACTGCACTATATTTGATTTCTGTTTTCTTACTTCCACATACTACTTAAATGTTGCATGGATCTTAGAACACTCTGAAAGCGCTGCTTCCCTGTATCCCCTTCCAGCACTGCCCACTTTGCAGTCAGAAAGTAGAGACTCTGGTTTGGGAAGTACTAGCTGACAGACTAATACCAACAAGTGCCAGAAATACCCCGTTTTATCCCTTAGACTGATCATTGCCTAGTTAGTATTCTCTCCTCAGTTCTGACCCAAAAATACTGCATGGAGACTAAACAAGACATTGATTGGTGCCCTCTCTGTCTCAGAAGGTCCCAAAAGCACCATAACTCACTGTATAGAGGACAATCCCTCTCTGGTACTTGGCCATAATTGCAGGGGGAATCAATAAAGCAGATATCAGATGCAACAAGACATCTGTAACAAAAAAAAATCCCACCAAAAATACCCAAATCTGAATACTCAAGTGGATCTATAAATCTTACTTGGACGGCACAACATATGCAAAGTTATGTGGCCTCAGGCTAAACTACACTCAATCCTTATGCATAGTGATAGAAAATATTTCTCAATTTAAAAAAAAAAAACACATTTTTAAATTCAGGAATAAATACGGATCTCAAATTACTTAAACACATAAACAACAGTAAACGTACATACTCAAACATTGAGACAGATACTATTTCCCTGCTTTGCTACCAAAATCTATTATCAATTTATTTAACGATTGTTGATCTAGTTTCTATATTATCCCGGCACCGCACACTCCTCAAAGACTCCTTCTCTGTAGACGCACATAAAAACTTATCATACACACCTCCAGCATCCCTCCAAGTGTAAGTGTAAGCTCACCTGCCACATCAAGGCAAAACCTTGTGAGTCCTACACTAATAATTCTCCTTTCTGACTTCAGCTAAAAGGTAAATATCTTTAATGAGACAGAGAGGGTATTTTTATGAACCTGAGGTGGACGTAGCATTGTAACATGGCTGTGTGTGATTGCCTGCCTGTGTGTGTTTGAATGCCTGTGAATGTCTCCCTGTGACTGAAAGGGTATTTTTATGAATGTACTTTAATGAGACAGAAAGGGTATTTTTATGAACATGAGGTGGACGTAGCATTGTAACATGGCTGTGTGTGTTTGAATGCCTGTGACTGTCTCCCTGTGACTGTGTGTGTGTGTGTGTGTGTGTGTGTGTGTGTGTGATTGCCTGTGACTGTGTGACTGTCTGTCTGTGACTGTGTGTGACTGTCTGTAACTGTATGTGTAACTGCCTGTGATTATGTGTGCATGTGTGTGTGACTATCTGCCTGTGCCTGTGTGTGACTGTATGCCTGTGCCTGTGTGTGTGACTGCCCGTGAGTGTGTGCGTGTGTTTGTGTGTAACTGTCCAACTGAAACTGTTTGTGTGTGAATGTCTGCCTGTAATCATTTGTATGACATTCTGCCTGTAACTGTGTGAGGCCGTCTGTAATTATGTGTGTGCATATCTGCCTGTAACTGTGTGTGTGTGACTGTGTGTGAGTGACTATGTGCCTGGAAATGCTTGCATGTGGCTGCATTTGAGAGTATACATGTATAGCTATGTGCATCTGACTGTGTGTATGATTGTGGGACAGTGTGCATGTTACATTGCAGAAATACACATCTGCATTCACACATGGGCATATATTAATTTGTATTTTTTAATCTTAGTTAAATACCCATTACAAATAAAACACACAGGCAATACACCCTTAACAAATATCACACACAGAAGAGTCCCAGCACACTGGACCACCAGAGATCAGCATGCCCCCCTTTCTGCAAGGTAAAAACAGTGAAAGGGGAACAAATATTTGTTTTGCATGGTTTAAAATAATTATTAATTTAATAAAGCCATCTTTACAAACCCTGCACCCCTATGCACACTATATGCAGTGGCGGATCCAGAGCCTGACCTCGGGAGGGGCACTTGCAGATTATTTAGAGAAATAATCCAGGCACAATACCCACTACAGCTCAGTGTAGTGGTTATGGTGCCAGTAGTGCCGGGACCCCCTCCCAAAGTAAGTAGTCAAACTGTTTAAGAACAGTCTGACAACTTACCTGAGGTCTGCTTGGAAATGGGGCTGTAGTAGGGCATAGGAGCAGGGGTGCAGTGTGTTTGTGTTTGTGTAAGAAGGACTGTGTGAGCAGTGTGTGTGTGTGTGTGTGTGTGTGTGTGTGTGTGTGTGTGAAAGTTGCAGTGTGTACGTGAGGACGGCAGTGTGTGTTAGGGGGCAGTGTGTGTGTGTGTGCATTGCAGTGTGAGTAAGGGGCAATGTGTGTATGGGGGAAGTTTGTGTGTATGGGGCAGTGTATGTGTGTGGGGGGCCAATGTGTGTGTAGGGTGTGTGTGTGTATTGGGGGCAGTGTATGTGGGCAATGTGTGTGTATGGGGGAAGTGTATGTGTGTGTATGGGGCAGTGTATGTGTGTGGGAACAGTAGTGTATGTGTATGCTGGGCAATGTGTGTATGGGGCAGTGTATGTATGTGGGGCAATGTGTGTGTATGGGGGCAGTGTATGTATGTGGGGCAGTGTGTGTGTATGGGGCAGTGTATGTGTATGGGGGCAGTGTATGTATGTGGGGCAGTGTATGTGTATGGGGCAGTGTATGTGTATGGGGCAGTGTATGTATGTGGGGCAGTGTATGTGGGGGCAATGTGTGTGTATGCGGACAATGTGTGTGTATGGGGCAGTGTATGTATGTGGGGGCAATGTGTGTGTATGGGGGCAATGTGTGTGTATGGGGCAGTGTATGTGTGTGGGAGCAGTAGTGTATGTGTACAGTGGGCAATGTGTGTATGGGGGCAGTGTATGTATGTGGGGCAATGTGTATGTATGGGGCAGTGTATGTATGTGAGGGCAGTGTATGTATGTGGGGGTAGTGTGTGTGTATAGGGGCAGTGTATGTGTATGGGGCAGTGTATGTATGTGGGGGCAGTGTATGTGTATGGGGGCAGTGTATGTGTATGGGGCAGTGTATGTGTATGGGGCAGTGTATGTGTATGGGGGCAGTGTATGTGTGTGGGGACAATGTGTGTGTATGGGGCAGTGTATGTATGTGGGGGCAATGTGTATGTATGGGGGCAATGTGTGTTTATGGGGGCAGTGTATGTATGTGGGGGCAATGTGTGTGTATGGGGGCAATGTGTGTGTATGGGGCAGTGTATGTTTGTATGGGGCAGTCTATGTATGTGGGAGCAATGTGTGTGTATGGGGGCAATGTGTGTGTATGGGGGTAGTCTATGTATGTGGGGGACAATGTGTGTGTGGGGGGCAGTGTATGTGTGTGTGTGTGGAGGCAGTTTATGTGTGTGATAAGGATGGGGGTCTTTTTTAATGTTTTTTTTTAATTTGCTAAAATGATTTTTTTATTTTTTTTAAATATACATAATGTCCCCCCTCCCTTCTTACCTTTGTTTAGGGAGGAGGGGGGACATTTCTCGATCCCTATGATCCGTTGGGGAATCCCTGGTGGTCCATGTGGTGAGAGTGAACTCTAGCGCCGGTCTCCAGGGCTAGAGTTCACTCTCGCGAGATCCGGAGCATTGCCGTGGCAACGCTCTGTGCTCGCGAGAGAAGGACCTGGAGGAGCTGCAGACTGAGCTCCCCGGGTCCTCTCTCTCTCCCTCCCTGCCGGCGGCCAGCAAACAGTGCCTGTGGACCGGAGAGGGAGATCTCTGATCTCCCCTCCGGTCCATGAAGGCACATTGCAGGGCTGGCGCTTGGACAGAGCCAGCCCTGCATTAGCTGGCAGGGGAGAGGGAGAACCTCGGATTCTCGGGGGGGCAATTGCCCCGTTGCCCCCCCTGGATCCGCCAGTGACTATTTGTGACTAGAGAAGGGTGCTGTGAAGATTTTTTGCACAGGGCACCTAAAGGCCGGCCCTGTTTACACCACTTTAATAATGAAGTTATAATCTTCTGCACCACACTATGGCCAAATGAGACAACCTGCATTTTCACTTACCATAACTTTATATCCACCACATCCCAAGGGGCAGCTTCAAAGCTGTTGACTTGTTGGCATTGTGCACCCACCATATTAAAACATTTATTTCCAAATTTTGATGGAATTTTGATGAAAGAATATCACAGTGAAAACCATGCACCATATACTTCCATAGGGGAAATTAATACAATTAGCCTCCATTATAAACACATGTCTTCCTTGTACACCTGATGCCATGCTTCTTAAGAACACCTTATTAGCTTTTAAAAGTTCCAAAAATAGTTTTCACCACATAACTTTTATCAAGAACTTATCAAGTCATCTTGATAAAAGTCTTCAGGCAGAAAGGTTCATTCATCTGCATGCACCTGAGAATGTAATAAAGCGCAAAGAAAAAACTTTTTGAAGATAAAGATCTATGAGTGCTGATGTTATCTCTTGCACTTATATAGGTATATTTATGATATTTCATGGATAACTATACATTTTTCCAAAACACTCAAATTTAAATTATAGCCCTACTCACATCATCTGTATCAGGATTCTTTGATATCCGATGGTAGAGTTGGAAAAAAAACTAGTTTAAAATGTACATATATTGAAATATGAGCATTGTGGACAAAACACACTGAAGAAGTAAGACTAGAGATATACCATGAGCCATTTTCTAAAAAATATTTTTAAAAGATACAATTACTTAATTAATCACTGGATTAATAGAGGTATGTCTGTCTGAGGTAATTTAATTGGGGTATGTCTGTCTGAGGAGATGATAAGTACAAGCGCTACTACATTGAGGTCTTGCTTTCAAAAACAAGATATTGAAAAACATGTTATTTATACACTGATAGGGCAGCGAGAATGGTATTTAAGGTTTTATTTTATAATTACTCATAATTATGCTATTTTCATTGTAAACTAATTTGACCCTTTGAGTATCACAGTTGCTATCCATGCATTCAAGTAACAGAAGAAATGATAGAATTAAAAGATATAAAACCCGAATAACAAGGGTTCACCACTATGAATTCAATAACTTTTCAAAAATGAAGAGGTCTTCGTGGGATCACGAGAGAAAAGTAAATGAAGTACGTCAACAATTACGATAATAAACAGAAAAAACATCTGTGACTTTAGCAAAAATATGTATTTTGAGTTTGTGATAGGGGAAGCTGCTGCTTTAAATTCAGTACCATGATAAAGCCAGATTTGTACATAATAATTTTGACCTGGACCAACACGGGATGCCTCATTAAGAATACATCCTGTTTTTGCCTCTCTGCCTCCCGCTGGCTTGCAGTGGGGAAGAGCCACAGAGCCCTTTTTGAAGATGTCTTTTATAGAATCCTGGACAATGTGGAATGTGCACTCTCAATAATGAAATGTCATTCAAAGACTCCGCCGTCAGACTTTTCTTTACATGTGAAGAGATGGCCCTTCCTGAAAGGGAGCTGTGACTTTTGTGTGTATGTGTGTGTGTGTTTATGTGTGTGAGTTTGTTTTAATGCATTTTTTTCATGCAGGGATGGAAATTATTCTTATTTAAAAAAAAAAATGTTTTTCAAGGGATGGAAGATAATAGGCAAAGAATGATAACCTGGATATTGTGGATTAAGTTGGCATCATAAAGGTTAATATATTGCATCAATACATAATGTGTATTGAAACCCAACTATATTCTATAAAGAAAGGCTTGCTTGAAAGCCATTTTTCAATTATGCATATAATCGGAAGTAAATTAGCCATGATTCCTTTGAGTCTGTTATGGGTCCAACTCAGCATGGTCCCTAAATAGCCAGGACAGTAGTCATATAGTTTTTGTTGGTTCAGGTGTCTCATCCATGTCTGCTAATCTCCAGGGTCTTGCCTTGCTACTTAATCTAGGTGTTTTATGTGCTCATATAGGTGTGCAATAATAATTAATGAGGGTACTGCTTGTTATGGATTAGGAAGCATTCTAATTCAAAATATTGGTTGCTACATTGGTGGAAGTATTTTTAACTGAGATTAGAGAAACTCGTTATGTTTAATGAAAGAACTTTTGCAGGATTCATACGAATACAGGGCAATAAACATTACTGGTATAAACCGGTATTTGATTGAAAAGTAAAAATGAAAATGTGATTTAGGACACTGCAGAAATGATATGTATAAATGATAAATGCAACCTACTAGACACCATTTTCACAATAACCGCTACCAACCAAATTCCAAATATAACAAGCTATGTTAAACATGTGACTATATATGTCTAGTAGATCAATCAGATCTTCAAATAACAGATACAGACAAAAAGTATAAAAACTGATGTAGCATTTCTGAAACCCGCTGAAGTGGCTTGATGAAGAATTATTATACAGTCATAATTTCAAGCGCATAAATAAAACTGCCCTGTTACATATTAGGTTCTCTGGGAAATGCTCCAGTATCATAGGCTATCTCTTCTAAGTTTTCTGTGAATAATTAAATGAAAAGTAAAACAGAAGAATGGAACAAACTGTATACATGGTGTGACAAAGTGCCCTTCGCCACTTGGTCCTGGAGAGGCCTGCTTGCCAGTCTCCTCCCCTGTGACTATGACTCTTTGATGTATTTTGCTTTAAAGCCCCTATTCTACCTTCAGACAGACTATTTATGTAGGTTGCTTTATTTCTCTTATGTTTTAGTCACCCTGTACCCATTATAGGTGCATGGGGTGTGTAATGTAATTGTTTACAGTGTGTGTGTACTGTGAAATGTATTGCCTGCTCTCCTGTACTGTTGAGGTTTGCTACCAACTAGGTGGATTTGGCTATGGAGCTTGTCTAGTGCCCTCTGTTGGTAGCAACAGCAATATGCACTACCTGAATAGCAAGACTGGTTCATTTGCATATTCGGGTAGATTTGCATATTGCTAATTCTGCAGGCACGTGAGATATTGTCTGTTAAATATTGTCTCCCCCACCCCTTTAAAAATGTGCCATTGTGTTATACTAAGTCAATGTATGTTGCCTGCTATGAATTGACTGTTTGTAATTTTATTGAGTTTTCACAGCAATGTTAATGTAATGACCATATGGGCTAGTCCCAAGTAAAATAAAGTTTTAGACAGTTCTTCTTGATCCCTCAAAACGTAGCCTTTTCTCATTATTGGAGGGAACTGCTGTAATCCCACTGGGGATTGCTATGCTCTGCATACTCTCCTGATCTTGAATCACTTAGCTCTTTTAAGAGCTTGTTCCTGATACGCCCTCCTTGGAGGAGAGGTCTTCCCCACACAGTCTGGAGATTCATACAGGGTGGAAGGAAGAGGTCTTTTCCACATGGTCCTGGAGGACAGAAGCTGATCCAGGGTGGAAGGAAGACAGCGAGACTCAAGTCAAGCTGCGGCAGTTGCGTAGTCTGCGGTGGTTGTGGTGTCCGGTGCAGTGCTTGTGGTCCTCGGCGCAAGCTAGGAAGCGTCCATGAACGGAGGGTACTCGGTCGGAGTACGGGGAGCTCCGTTACACATGGTTTTACCCCTTCAGTGCCAGAGGTATACTCAGTGGCGGAACAACCGCGGTCGCAGCTGTGACCAGGCCCGCCACTCCAGGGGACTCGGCCGCTCTGCGGACCCGTGCGACCGTGGTGCCCAGCACTATGTGTTGCAGTGCCAGCCCATGCGGTAGAACTGTCGGGGCTGCACATTAAGGGGCCCATCGGGTGGCCCATGCTCTTAGGGCCACCCGATGGAAATTAATTTCCAGTGGCCCCGGTCAGCGCTGTGGCGTTTATCAGCACCACCGGTCCCCCTGTGATGACATCACAGCTGGGAGGTAGTGACCCATCAGGCTGGGCCACTGGACCCCATGGAAGACACCCTCCTGCACCTAAAAGGTAGGAAACAGGAGGGTGACTAACACATTTTGAATATGTTTGTATGTATGTATGTGTGTGTGTGTATGTATGTGTGTCTGTCTGTGTGTGAATGGCTGTATGTGTTTGTGTGTGTATGTATGTGTATGTGTTTTTGGATGTATGTGTGTGCCTGTATGTGTGTGTCTGCGTGTGCATCTGTTTGTCTGCATGTGTGTGGGGGCAACGTTTGGAAGGAGGAGGGTAGACGTATTGTGGGGAATAGTGGGGGGAAGACGTATGGGGGGTCCCAGGGCAGTTTTCGCTCCATGGTTTCTAGTTACGCCTCTGGGTATAGTACTCACATTATTTTGCAGCTGTTCATTTGTTTTTTAACTCAAAGGGTATATTTATAATTAATGCTCATTTCCTATGTTACAGCAGGATCCAAGCAAAAATTGGAAATTCAGCAATGTGAGAATGTGCACCTTGGCTGGCTATGTAGGTGTACATTCAGGTTTCAGAACCTGGATTGGCATCCATCACATGTGCCACATCTAAAACCTAAACCTCTGTTCCAGCCTGTCAGTTACCATCACATAGCATAGCTTAAACCTGGTGGCTAAGATTTAAAGTTTTGGAAAGTTGTGTGGCACAGGGTGTGTTACTTGGGCCATGGTGTAAGTCAGGGGTGCCGGTCCCCAGATGTTTTAAAACTACAACTCCCATGGTCTATCTTTGACAAATGTGCATCGTGTTTGGCACTGCCTTCCAGCATGCATTATAATCCTAATTAAATGTTTTATGAAGGCAACTGTTAATAATTTTGTTTTAGCCGGGTATAGTAGTGCAGCCGAGGTGCAGCTACAATGACGTAAAACTGTTTTGCTTAGCATTCTAAAGAATTAATCTAGAGCCTGTTGGGTTTAGTGGCAGACAACGAATACATTTTTCTCTATTTCCCATAGGTTTGTGTGGATGTAAATCTTAGCCGTCTACTTGTATTTTTACCGCTAGTCAATGTATTTTAATGGCTGTGACAGAACAGCTCAATTGCTGGTTAATTCATTGTTGGAGTTTTATTCATGTTAAAAAAAATCTCCCAGCTGGAATACACCATTCTTACAGCACTACAATATTCAAAGGTGATTATTACTGAGCTCTGAACTTTAAATACTCAAAATAAATTACAATAAATTAATTACTTAATGTAATACTTAAGGCAATATGTGTGGAAATTAAGCAATTGCCACAAATTTGTACATTAAATTGAGGGGAATTTTTACCTCCTGACAAAAAAAAAAAAAAGAGAGACTACACAAAGTATAGCATTACAGCTATTTATCTACAGCTGAATTGCAACTAAATTGTCTCTGAATCTGTAGTAGATTGGAGATATAATTTCACTACATTTAGAGCAGAGTTTGGCCTATCGTCATTGTGCACAGTCATAAATTAATACATTGAAAAACCCAGGTCTCTCTAATAGCAACAAGGAGACTCGGACAAGCTCCCTCTTCTTCCCCTACCTCATTTTTTAGGGATGTTTGTGTAGGGCCATTGCTGATAGCTTCCAGAAACACATGGGGTTGAGCCCAAAGGGAAATTTGATGACACTTGCTTTTCTATGTTATTTCCCCTCTACCCATGAAAAGCATGATGCAGATACTCTTCCGGGTCTTAATAAGCCAGAATCACAGCAAGAAACACACACACACAATGCTCACCCAGATATTTCATTTAATCCCTATGCAGCTACATAGTGTAATTTATTTATTTTTTAATTTTTTTTTTTAAACGTAATACCAATTGTAATAATATGGGGCTTCAACCCCCAAAGCCCCCTCCCCTTGCAACACCAACATGTTTGGGTAAAATCAGAAAGAGAGTATTGCAGTAAAACTATACTCTCTCACTCAACATACATCGTATAGAAATTAGGAAATAAAATGATTATTTTGGGATCTCCAGGAACTCTTTTTTTACAGTGCAATGTAAACCCTGTTTCCTAACATCATGGATAATGGTGTGAAAAGCAATAGTACGAGCAGGTAAACATACAGTTAACTAATAAGTTATTTTTCTCTTGCAGTGAGATTTAAGTATCATTTAACAACCCATGAGCTTTCAATCTAGATTTGGTGCAAACTGATTACTTGTAATTTGTTGTCATTTTTTTTTTGTTAATATATGTAGTGAGTTTTGAATTGAAGGATCAACTTTGCTCAAACTGACAGGGTTTTTTTTTTTTGTTTTTTTTTTAAATATCTCTCCGAGTGTGACTGCAATGTGATATCACTGAATAAATATGCCGGTAAATGAGCAAACATCCTCTAATTTATGTTCAACAGCAAGTTGTTGTCTTTTTCTTATTTTTTGGAGATAATGTGAAATTACAAAGGGCTTTCTTTAGAGGAGGATACTCAGTGTCTGAATCATGAAGATTTGTTATGTCTGAGTTACCTGCCAATGTTTAATAGAAAGGGAGTGGAACTGACAAAGATACACAGCTCTCAGATCTCACTGGTGCCAGACTGAGTTGGAGTGGGTATAACTTTGTATCCTAGAAGGAAAAACAATCTTTGCATTCCTTGTGCTTCTTTTCTCTAGTTAATTAGAAAACAGAGCCTGGTGGGACCTGGCCAAGTTAATAATAACTGCTTTAGCCAGAGATATGGGCCAGAATGCAGTTACATAGTCTGTGTGTACAATAAATGGAAAAGAAAAAGAAAGTGCGGAGGAGGAGTGAGATTTATTAAATGTTTTCTTTTTTTCTTCATTTCCTGTACTTCCTGCTTTGAAGTGTGCTGTTTGTTTAAAAGCTGAACTTGTGATCCCAGAACAAAGAGAAGGGAAGTCCTCATTTTGTCACATACTTTCTCTTGTATCACATCTATTATTTGAGCCAGCTAGCTTGTTCTAGGGTTTGAAGATCACCTTCCTCTCTACCATGGGCAATCCTGCCAGCTACACGATTGTACGTCACACGCTGAGTCCCGTGACATGCCTGAAAAAAACAAACTTAAAGGAGATGTGCATTAAAGAGAGATGAGGTATGATTCAAACCTGGGCTAACGTGAAATGCAAATCTCTCTGTAAGAGGAAGAATTATTTTCTTTAAATCCAAATAAATCAGAGCGCACTCCCTTTGTTTCATTGTTGACTGTGCCATAACCATAGGTCCGTGCCACACATATAAGTACCTTTTTGCAAATCACAGGGAGTTATTATTATTATTATTATTATTATTATTATTATTTTATTATTTATATAGCACCAATTGCAGCTATGTACAATGAGTTGGCAGGTGCAGAGCAAGAACATGTCCACCTATTGTGCCCACTATTATGTATAAATATATATAATAGTGCTTACTAACGTATACACAGGGCCAATGCAAGAATTTTTGACTACACAGGCGAAGATGCATTTTGACACTCCACCCCAAGAAATACATCTTCACCTCTGTGTCTCGTAGCCCCCCTTTTAAATTCCTTGCCCCCATTAGTGTTTCATATCCACTCTCTTGAATGTCTTACCCCTCTAACCCCTTTGGCCCTTTTTAAGACCCCATGTGCCTTACACACCCCTTTAATGTGTCTCCTACAACCCCTCTTATGTATTTCTACTTCTTGTGGCCACGCTACAAGAAGTGACCGACAGGAGAGGGGCGCTGTGCGCTTCCCTCCTGCCGTCCATCCGCACCTGTGCTGCCTTATGGATGCGCCGGCCCTGCGCATACACAATGCACAACAAATACTAACATAGCTGATACAATCACATCTAGATCATAATGCAATGAGCTTAATCTCGTGCAGCAAACTAGTGTCCCAAAACAGCAGCTGCTGCTGCACATATTAGCCACAGTTACACAGTCTGGATCTGAAGGGAAACCCTGGAGCCAATCATTCGGAGCATTAACTCTATGTTCACTTGTACAGTAAAGAACATACTGTTGTCAGGATCTCCGAATAAAAAAAAAGCCAATAGAGCCGATGTAAAATAAAATGCTTTATAACATCCAAAATTAAAAATATATCATAGCAACATAAATAAATATTAGAATATATCAAAACAACAGGCCTGTAAACAAATGTGAGATTGTCCAAACAGTAGGTGCTAAATTTCTGTAATTAGTTATATTATATGTTTACCCAGATATAAAAACTCTTAAATTTGGGGTCAGAACCTAAAATCGGGTCCCCATGCTAACTTAAGGGGAACCCACTAGTTTAAATAGACATTTTATGACACAGGAAAGTGCTCATATAGCAATCTATTTGCTACACTGTGACTGCATTTTTCAGCACAATTGGACCCCATCCCACTAATAATATGAAGAGGCTAGTAAAAGTGTTTTTTTTTTACTTTAAAATCAAACATTGGTTTTCCAACTAATGTCAAGCGATCTATATTATAAAATGTATATTAAAGGACCACTATAGTGCCAGGAAAACATACTCGTTTTCCTGGCACTATAGTGCCCTGAGCGTGCCCCCACCGGGCTCTGGGGAGAGTAAAGGGTTAAAACTTACCTTTATTCCAGCGCCGGGCGGGGAGCTCTCCTCCTCCTCTCCGCCTACAATCCTCCCTTTCGGCTGAATGCGCATGCGCGGCAAGAGCTGCGCGCACATTCAGACGGTCTCTTTAAAAAAACACTGATTTAATGGTTTCAAAGGGACAAGACAACTTTAGCAGTTTTAGTGTATAGATCATGTCCCATGCAGTATTATTGTTCAATTTTCGTACATTTAGGAGTTAAATCACTCTGTTTATGCAGCCCTAGTCACACTTCCCTGAATGTGTCTTACACAGTCTTCCTAAACACTTCCTGTAAAGTGAGATCTAATGTTTAAACTTCCTTTCCTTTGCTAATTATGTTTAATTTACAATATCTTATCTCCGGCTCTGCTAATAGCTTGCTAGATAGTGCAGGAGCCTCCTGTATGTAATTAAAGTTTGATTTACAGAACAGGAAATAAAAACCAGAGGAGGTGTGGCTAGGACTGCATAAACAGAAACAAAAGTGATTTATCTTCTAAATGGCAGAGAATTGAGCAGTGAGACTATAGAGGCATGACAGGCATGATCTGACTGTACACAAAAAAAAACAGCTTAATTAAGCTAAAGTAGTTTTGGTGACTATAGTGTCCCTTTAAATATTTTTTTGTACCACAGATATTATGGATATTCCACATTATACAACTGTCAGAACTACTACGTTTCCAAAGTAGCTCTTTCTGCACTACAAGAGTTTTACATTATAAATGAACAATATGTTTAGCAATCACTACAGCTATGTTTTCAGAGTGAGGCATTTCAGTGGACAAGTGACACTTTGTTCTGTCACCAGCGACAGTGATGCTTTCTTAGTCGTTGGGGCTAGTTCAGCGATACTGGTTAGGGGTTAAAGTAAGACTTTAGCATAATAGCATAATAAGCATAATAATGCATTGAAATTGACCATTTTAAATAGAAAATACTACAAATACAATAAATTTTTTTTTCATTCCTTTAACAGTAATAATTTAAAGGTTCAAAATTATTTTAAAAAAATGTTGATTGAACATAGTATTAAAATATCAGCATTTCTTTACATGGAAACAGACAGACATGCCTGGACACTCTAGATCTGTTACTGTGGTGCACTCAATGATCACGTCTGAACATTTGGAGTGCCAAAGGTGCCACTTTTCTACACTATACATCTTGATTGGATGATTTCTACCAGTTCAATCAAACTATTCAGATTGGCTAGTTTTATATAAAACTAACATTTTTGCATTGAAACAGAAAATTAATCCAGATCCAATAAACACAAGGGCTATCTGGCACACAACGACTGGCTGTCAGTTTTTAGCACCTCAAACCTTTGGAAGCTACTTTTTTTCATAAACCCATCTGTAAAATGTAAACTAAAATAGGCAAGTTTTGACTATAGCAGAGTTAGAGAAATTCTGCAAATGAACTATTTTTGAGAAATTTGGTTTTTAATAACCTGCAAATCCATGGTGAACTTGCAAAATATAGAGAAAGGGTTGCTAACAGAATCAGGTACATTACCTCTTTAAACCTTTCCATTTCAGATATGGCAAGCCCTCTAATACCGGACACGTTGCTCTTATATCTTTAGTATGGGATTTTACAAATGCTGATTGCTGCTTATGATGGAAAAAAAAAAACAATAAAAAAAAACCTTATACCACAGATAGTAGATTGTTAGAGCTCAGGTATCAGGTTCAGTCACTTTTTTTTTCTTAGCTGTATGAATTCCTTGAGTGCTTTCAGTTTTGAAAGTGACCCCTTCGGCAGCTGGACAAAACAATACTATTTCCCCAGGTGAACGATTGAAACGCTCTCACCTGTTCCATTGTCCTGAGCATTAGTCACTGAGCATTTTATATTTCTAACAAAGGCCTCAACTAATGAGTTGGGTAGGTGAGCTTCTAGCTTCATTCGATACCCATGATAAACTGTGAATACGAAATAAATAAAGCTTTTCTTTGCCCAAGGACCTTTAAGTGGCTTATTTATGTTCTACTATTCGGCTTAGAGGTGCAGAAAATAGATACTCTTAAAAATCGTATTAATTGTGTTTCCTGGCTATTCCCAGGCCCTTGAAAACATCTTTATTGATTGTAGGCTTTGTAGTTTGTGTTTTTCTGTAAGGCCACTGTATGATCTTTTTTAATAAATATATTGTAATCATATAATTTAATTAGAACAAAGTTACAGCAAACACTATACATATTTCAAAGCATTAAAGAAGTGTTATTTTAAATGAGAAAATATGTATCTATCTGCACATGGAGATAGATAGACAGATAGATAGATTATTATATATCCCAAACACATTAGCCTTGCTCTTGTATACATTTAAATAATCAATAATAATGTATGTTCTTACAAAACATGTTTCTTAAAAAGTTTCCAAACAACCATGCCTTTACAGTGCTTTATTTTACATATTATGGTTGATGAAATCTAAGAAATAATTATATAAAACAATACTTGTAATATCAGATGTTAGTTTACTTGTTTTTTATTTTATTTTATTGTAATCCTTTATTTTTATCGTCGGTAAAGCATGTGACATTGCCGTCATACCTTTTCAGGCCTTGTCTCCTTGTGCACCACTCCTTTTCTGATTTCATACATTTCAGTTTTGGAAGGCATGACCAAAGATCCATTTGAGTAATAGATAAAGTAATTGTTGAATACTTGAACTCAGAGGAACTTGCTGTCTACAGGATTTTATTCTGGACCTAAGTCAAGTGTATCAAACATTCAGTTATAAATAAAGAAAATAGATTTTGGCACACAACAAAGACAGGTGAGGTAGTCCAAGCTTCGGATGATTGCCTCACCTTTCTTTGTTGTGTGTCTATTAATTTATAATTGTATTTTCTGGTAGTTGGGGAACTATTTCTCTGAGCATCTGTGTCAAAAGAGTTTGAGAGTGCTTACATATATTTGCCTGTGATGTTACTACTAAATGCTGACTAAATGCAGACTTTTTAGTTGGTTACTGTGGCAAACTCCCCCTTTCAAGTGAGTTTGCCACGAGTTCCTGAAGGAGCCTGCTTGCCAGCCTCCTGCCCACAGACTATGGACCTTGTAAAATGTGATTTAAAAGTCTCTGTTCGTGTATTCGGACTATATGGTTCGGGTACCGAACAGACGCACGAACCTGAGACAACCCTGGAGCTTGTTAAGCCTAATTGCTACTTTGTAACAATTTCCACCTCAGTGTTCTAAGTGTTTGTCTGGGTGGCCGCAATTCCTATGGACGACCACGAGGGGGCAGCCATCTTGTTCGCATGAATGCAGGCAGTGGTGTTTGGTCGTCGAGTTCATGGAACTATTTTCGGATACTAAAACTCCCAAACACCGCTTGACTTCTATGATCGCCTGCATTTGTTTCGACAACACTTAGAAAGACACTGTCAGTGGAAACGTTCCCACGAACAAGGGGAACAAGCTCCAGGGTAAGACTATTGACTATTTTCGGTTGTTTGTTTGTTTTTAAACTACCGAACTAGACCGATCGCAAGCCCTGATTCTCTGGAAGTGTTTTGGGCATGGGACCATGCATGCGCACGGTCAAACAAATTACTTACAGGAAATTCCTGAACTGATCTGTGTGATTTTTGGATATGTTGGTCACCCAGATTAGGGCTACAAGCGGATGTAACTTTTCTTGGGTTTGTATGTATTTTTAGGGTACTTTTGGGATGTTTGGGGAAAAAGTATGTTTTTTTTATCCGTGCTTGGAGATAACTGCATTAGATTAGTACAGTTCCTGATCCAATTATCTCCCAGGCACAGAGGAGGGATTATCTGATTATGTATGGGAGTGTCCTGGATCTAAGAGCCAATGTAATTGTGTATGTGATTTACTCTCAGGTCCAGGGGGGAGTGCCCCTTGCATGAGGACATGCATATAAGACCAGTTGTGGCTGCCATTAAAAAAAATCCAGCTTGTACTCCCAGAACTATGTGTTGTCTAGTTACTGGGAGGGGAAAGGGCTATTCTTTAATCACTGTTCCAGTTTGGAGGATTCCACGGGGAAAGCCCCTGTAAGGAATATAGCTCCCAGGACTGAGTGTCGTCCAGTGCTGGGGTGTGTCTAGAGCTAAATCCCCATTTGGCTCCAGGAGAGAGTGGTTCCAGGGCCCAAGTCAAGTCACAGCGACTGTGGGCAGAAGTGCTGCGGTTTGTCCTCTGTTCCAGCTAGGAAGCGGTCCTTTGGCGGAGGTACCCAGTTGGGGTACAGGGAGCTCCGCTACAGTTACAAGTTAAAATCAATGAGAATCTAGCTTTAGTAAACTAAAATAAAAATTAAATCAGCTATGATTATATTTCAAAAAACAACAATTCATTTTCCCATGCATGATTGAAGAGACTCCAAGTATTATTTCAGCTACACCCAATTGCAAGTTTTCAGTTCTTCCATCAAGGAGATTAAAGATTCATATACTGCTTTGTAGAACTATACTTGTTAGCAATACAGAAAAATACACATATGGAGCATATACTGCCAGAGCTTCATTATGTAAGGAAATACTCTGCATTGTATGTGTTTGGTTCTGAGAACAATAAAATGCAAAGCAGAACAGGGAACTTTCAGAGGGGTGACCTGGTAAATACAGGTATATCTCATGCCGAAATTCTGGTGTTTGACTTCAATGCTGTTCATTTTGAATGTTCCCCAGCTGTAGAACAGATGTATATCACACAACTGAACTGGAAAAAATTCTTCACAGATGTTATCACACATGAATTTCAGGGAGAATTAATTTACAGGAAAGTATTTATTTGGTTTGATAAAAGACACAGGCAGTTTTCAGGCATTATTAAAATGTTACTGGGCTGGCCATGGTTTTGCTAAAAAAATATTCTTTATAAAGCATTTATTGCACTATGGTGGTCAGAGGGTCAGATGGTGAAATTGCTCTACTAAACACCTCTAGGGGATACTATGTTTTTAATGCAAAGTAAATGTATCTAAATAAAAGAATCCTTAAGAGTAAAACATTGTTTGGCCAGGGCCCTCTTCACCTACTGTTCCAGTATATCAATCATGCATTGTTCGAATGAAATGTTTATCTTGTTTAACTAGTGTACAACACTGTAGGATATGTTGACGCTATATAAATTATGGTAATTGTAATTGCAAAAAAACTCAGAAAGCTGGAAAAAGATCACCTAAACAACCATATATTAACTCCGTAACCCCTTAAGGACACATGACATGTGTGACATGTCATGATTCCCTTTTATTCCAGAAGTTTGGTCCTTAGGGGGTTAAGGGCCGCGGACGTACCTAGTCCACGACATTCCTTACTACTTATCCGATCTGTGTTGCTCCTGGTATGGGGGGACTGCCTGACAGCCCAGACAGTCCCCACTTGGCAAATTAGGCCCCCGCGGTCCATGTGATCATTCTGAAAGAGTGGTCACATGGCCGCAATAGCCGTCTATGCATCTGGCTGCAGAGGGACTGCCTGAACTGATAGGCAGTCTCCTGCTAATGGCAAAAAATTGGCAAAAAATCTTATTTATATATATATATAATGTTATACTAAGTGTAGTTTTAAAATACACTTATAATTAAATTACACACATATATATATATATATAATATATGTAATAACAACAGGGGCATACCTGTGGATCTGTGAAGAGATATAAGAGGGGCTAGAATCGTTACATAGTTACATAGTTACATAGCTGAAAAGAGACTTGTGTCCATCAAGTTCAGCCTTCCTCAACTTGAAGGGCGAGAGAAAGAGGAGGATCCGTATTAGGAGGAGGAAAGACAAGGAGCTTAGTTTTAGAGAGATTGAGTTTCATAAAGCGGGAGGACATTCAGTCAGAGATGGCAGAAAGGCAAGTAGTGACACGTTGCAGGACGGCAGGGGAGAGGTCTGGGGAGGAGAGAGATATTTGGGTGTCCTCGGCATACAGGTGGTAGTGGAATCCAAAAGAGTCAATAAGTTTGCCAAGAGAGGCAGAGCCTTGGGGAACTCCAACCGAGACAGGACGAGGGGAGGAGTTATCCTTAGAAATCTATCTATCTATCTATCCACAACATTAAAACTACTGACAGGTGAAATAAATAACATTGATGATAATGTTACAATGCACCTGTCAAGAGGTGGGATTTATTAGGCAGCCAGTGAACATTCAGTTCTTGAATTTCATGTGTTGGAAGCAGGAAAATGGGGAAGCAAAAATATCTGATTGATTTTGACAAGGGCTAAATAATGATGGGTAGAGGACTGTGTCAGAGCATCTGTAAAACTGCAAAACTTGTGTGCTCCTGGGATGCAGTGGTTAGCACCTACCAAAAGTGGTGGAAGGAAGGACAACCAGTGAACTGACATCAGGGTTCTGTCTGCTGCAATCATACAGAAGAGCAACTGTAGAGCTAATAATCCTGGTCATAGCAGAAAGGTGTCAGAATACACAGTGTGCTGTGTATGGGGCTATGTACCCACAGACCAGAGTGGCCCTGATGGTCCCTATCCACTGACGAAAGTGTCTGGAGACATGAGTGTCAGAACTGGACCATGAAGTAATGGAAGAAGATTGCCTTGTCTGATAAATCACATTCTTAGGTCCGGTGCATGGTTTTCCCAGGGAAGAGATGGCAGCAGGATGCACTATCGAAAGAAGGCAGGCTGTAACAGGCAGTGTTATGCTCAGGGCAACGTTCTGCTTGGAAACATTGTTTCCTGGCATTCATGTGGTGTGAGTTTGGCACATACACCTACCAAGAGATTGTTGCAGACCACGTTCACCCCTTCATGGCAATGGTGTTCCCTAATGGCAATGGCTTCTTTCAGCAGGATGATACACCCTGTCACATTGCAAAAAAATTTCAGGAATGGTTTGTGGAGCAACAAGAGTTAAACGTGTTGCCTTGGCTTCCAAATTCCCCAGATCTCAATCTGAATTGCTGGAACAACAAATCTGGTCAATGGGAGCTCATCACAACTTGCAGGGCTTAAATAATATGATGCTAATGTCTTGCCAGATACCACAGGACAAATTCAGACGTCTTGTGGAGTCCATTCCTCAAAGCATCAGAGCTGTTTTACAGCACAAGGGGGCTTATTATATTAGGCAGGTGGTTTTAATATTGTGGCTGATCAGTGTAAATTTTAATGGAAAATTAAAGCCATTTGTACTCCAAACCTTCCCATTCTCTGTGTAAGAAGTATTGTCATTATCCTGGATTTTGGCCACTCTGGACAGCAGTGTGTCCATCTTACATTTTCTTGAATGTTTCCTTTTTATTATTACCAGCCATCTCTGCTGGAAGCATATTCTATATATATATATAAATATTTTGTATGTCATCATATTTCTCTTATTCAACTATATGTTCTTTCCTCTTGCTTTAAATGCATACATAGACCTATGCTGTTTGTTGACCACTTTTCTACAAAACAATTTGTCAATAAAATTTACTGTTTTTTCTGTGTGTTCTGAAAAATTAGTTTGTGAATAATTTTTCTTGCTGCCAGATACCACCGGACATGCTCAAAGGTCTTGTGGAGTCCATACCTTAGAGCTGTTTTGTCATCACAAGACCTACACAATATTAGGCAGGTGGTTTTAATGCTGTGGCTGATCAGGTATATATATATATATATTAATCATTAGCTTTAAAAAACAACAAAATTCTAGCAAGCTATAGCTATTTATAAAGAACAAAGTTATGATTATTATCAATGTTATCATTATAAAAAGAGTAAATGTAAATAAAATTATAATTACTCTAGTTATAATTGATAAAATTGACGATGATGATTGTAAAAACATTGTTCGTTACAAATAGCTACAGCTTACGATAAAAAAATACAACCATTTTAAAGCTAACGATAAATGGGTATAACGTTTTTGAAAACCCTTGTATTAACTGTCACTTGAAGCTTGCTATCACATGGTTCTCTATTTAGTTAAATATCTCATCACAGTTTAAAAATCTGTATCCAAAAGGTGACCCTAAAGCAATATATGTACTAGTTGTCAAACAACATTGTCCGTGCTTTGAAATGATCTTAATTTGATATATCTGATCCTGAGATCTCGGAAAATCAATACATAATTTTCTGTGAAGACAGAACACTAACGCAATGTAAAATAAGCATATGTCATACATAGTAGTTTAGAGAATCAGATACACTGATTCTTGTTGTAGATAAGAACGCCTTATGTCTCTTGTGCACATTCAGGTTTGCTTATGCCTAGAACTACATAGAATTTCATTGTAAACGTATTAGCAATCACTTCACTGTGCACGGAAAAGCAAGTACATTTTGGCGAGGATGTTTTCATATGTCTTGCTGAACTAATCACATAAAACTTTCAGCTGCTCTTTCAAGAAAAAAAAAATGTTTTAGGGTTATCACCTATACATGGGTGATGGGTCTGAAATTGGTCTGAACTGTGCAGTCTTACCAGGGAACAAACCAACACTATTATTAATATTATAATTATTATTATTGTTAGGATTTATATAGCGCCAACATATTCTGCAGAGCTTTACAATTAGACAAAGGAGATATTTGGAGGTGAAGAAGATTCTGCTCAAACAAGCTTGCCAACCCTAAAAGACAGGATTTAGGATAGTTGGCAGGTAAATGGTTAGAGAGACCAACTTTTCAAATAAAGATCTTTTCATCTACATTTTGACATTATATTGTCAATTCAATACATTTTGCTGCTTAGAAGAGAGGTGTTAAACTCTTTTGTTCTGGAGGGCCGTATTGTCTACTAAAAAAGGTATGGAAGGCCAAATTAATATAAACACACAAGTTCAAACAAGAAAAAAAGCGGGCACAATGAACAACTTCCCATAATGTCATAAATGTAATTTAGTACTGAAACAAATATACACATACACTCAGATACACAAAGGTGCACATACACAAATATACACAGGTATACCTAGACACTTACACAGCGATATGTGCACACACTTAGATGCACACAGACACACTGGTACACATACACATTTATACACTGACTCAAATAAAAATATCACATGGATACACACACTAACACAGATGTGCACACACACTCAGATACACACACTGACACATGTACACATACACACGGATATAAGTATAGGTTTAGCAACCTTCCTGTTTTCTTACATTATGGGTGCAGGAGGGTGACTTCCCTGGGGTCCAGTGGAAGATGGCTGGTTAAGGCTGATGAGTGTCTGAGTTTCCAGACTTCCTTCCCCCCTCCTGTGTGTGCCTGCTTATGCCTCACTGTATGTCTTTCAGCAAGTTGGGAGGAAGTGAGCTGAACTCACTTCCTCCCTGTGGGGTAAAACTGCCACTGTAACAAGGACAGAGTCTGGTGCGCTATTGAAGGGCTCTGATCTAAGAGCCCTTCCACTGGCCAAATTGCCAAATTCTTTGCTCAGTGAACTGTATGCGGCCCACGAACCATATGTTTGACAATTCTGGCTTTCATCATACAAAATAGGAGGATTATTTACTAAAAACTCAATTGTAGTGAGCTGAAATCCAAATTGCAAAAGGGAATTGTGACTATAACAGAGTTGAAGGACTCATTCAAATCATCTGTTATGTCCTAATATTTGCAATTTGGTATTCAATTCACAGTCTGTGTATAGTGAATCAAACATTTTGATGTACATTGTGAGCAAGTCCATGACTCACAGATGAGCCTGAACGTTTATGGTTAAATTGTGTGTAGGAATATGTAGACATCAAAGATTAAAGAACAAAAAATTACAGGCTAAAGGGAATAAAATAGTTTGAAAAAAAAACCGACAACCTTAGACAAAAGTCTGGAACATACAATCTCTTTAAAATTCAAGGAAAGAAAAAAAGGGTTTATATGAATCACTGGAGGAGCTGAGGGCTAACACTTACTGTTTACAGATTAGCACATGAGGCACCATCCTTGATTTTGGTTAATGCTTATTCACTAAATTATAATTTAATGACTGTTTATGGAGTTGAATGGATTTTGTGTGGTTGGTTCAAAGCATAGAACCCAGCAGAATTCTCAAAGCTTGATATTTAACCCCTCCCAAGCCACCCTGCTCCATTATTGTGTTAATGAGAACAAACAATGACTGCTGACTTTTCACACCTCGTAATAATATTCTAATTGGTGTGATATTATGTTTTCCAAGGATTAGTTCAACTGTCAGATGTAGTGCTAACAAGTACTAACATTATACAATAATTCAAGACCTTGCATATTCTGAAAAAAAAAACCCTCAGTCTTGTGACTTGGGTTGTGTCATTTTCCTGACCTGTATTATCTGAATATGTACTTTGTTACTTTCACACAAAATAAATGTATTACTATATTCTAATATATATCTACGAAGTGGAATGACAATGAGCACAACTCGAACAGATATACAGGCAGACTGATGGACAATGGGAGCTTTTCAGATTGAATAATGCTTATACCAGACCGTTTCTTTCCCACTTGCACCTTCCCAAACTACCCCAGGCCACTACCATTTGATTATTGACTCTTATCTCTAAACACTAAATAATCCTAGTCCTGCAGAGTTTGTTGACAATATATTGCTGATAATCTTAATTATCAGTGATTATGGATTATAAGATTTCAGACAATATGGTGGGAAAAAGTATTTTTTTTTTAAATGAAGTCGCCTATAGTACATGTAAAGTCAAGAAGCCAGAATTTGACCTTGCGCTCCCCCACCTTCCATTTGAGAATGCCCCACAGATGCTCAATAGAATTTAGGTCTGGAGACATGCTTGGCTAGTCAATTACCTTTACCTTAAGCTACTTTAGCAAGGCAGTGGTTGTTTTGGAGGTGTGTTTGGGGTTGGTATCATGTTCGAATACTGCCCTGTGGCCCAGTATGTCACAGTACATGTTGGCATTCATGGTTCCCTCAATGAACTGTAGCTCCCCAGTGCCAGCAACACTCATGCAGGCCCAGACCATGACACTCCCACCACCATGCTTGACTGTAGGCAAGAAACACTTGTCTTTGTACTCCTCACATGGTTTCTGCCACATACACTTGACACCATCTGAACCAAATAAGTTTATCTTGGTCTCGTCGGACGACAGGACATGGTTCCTGTAATCCATGTCCTTAGTCTGCTTGTCTTAAGCAAACTGTTTGCGGGCTTTCTTGTGCATCATCTTTAGAAGAGGCTTCTTTCTGGGACGACAGCCATGCAGACCAATTTGATGCAGTGTGCGGTGTATGGTCTGAGCACTGACAGGCTAACCCCCCACCCCTTCAACCTCTGCAGCAATGCTGGCAGTTCTCATATGTCTATTTCCCAAAGACAACCTCTGGATATGACGCTAAGCACATGCACTCAGCTTCTTTGGTCTACCATGGCAAGGCCTGTTCTGAGAGGAACATGTCCTGTGAAACCGCTGTATGGTTTTGTCCACAGTGCTGCAGCTCAGTTTCTGTCACATCCTGTTCTGTTTCGGCAGAGATGTCTGGCCTTGGCTTCTGGTATCCAGTACTCTATATACAATTCTTGTTTAGTTTTTCTTGGTTTTTCTGGTTTTCTATTCTATGACTGGTTTTCTTTATGCTGGGTTTTCTGGGTTTATTCCTTTATTCCGTTCCTGGAATTTCCAGTCTCCTGGATTCCTTTATAGGTTTGTTTTTTGTTACCACACCCGTTCCTTTTCCATTAATCCCTTTTGTTTCAGTTGGTTACTGCAGGCAGTTGTTCCTAGTCCTCTGTCCCTTTCTTGCAGGTAAGTGCTGTGTGTTTTATTATTGTTTATTTAGTCATGCATATCTAGGCAGTCTAGGAACCCACCGTAATTGGAGTACTTTGGCGCAGTGATGGGCTGCATACATCTTGGCAATTGATGTATGTCTAAATCTCCAATGTTTTACATATAGTACTTAGTTATGTCTCCTCTTGTTTTGCCTTGTATCTCTTGTCTTGTTTTATTTTGTCTTGTATTCCCAGGTCATGTAGAGTCCTGTCCTGCCCTGTTCATGTTTCCCTCATGTCTTGTGTACATGTTCTGGGCTCTGCTTTCTGTCCTGCTCCGGTTCTGGGTTCTTCTAGTCTTGTCTTGTGTTCTTGTTAGGTGCCTGGTCTAGTCTTGCCTTGTTTCTGTACTGGATACATATCTGCTGCAGAGCCTTCCTATCCTGTTCCTGGGAGGTCTGAATATCATCAAGCTCCTAGATCTTGGGATCCCCAATAGCTACATCAAGGCCCTGGTATGTGGTCGCACAAGCGCTGGTGCTCAACACCAGGGGGCATGTGGTTACCCTGCACCAGGCCCTGTTGGTCCATTTGTTGAGACTCCCTTCATCATCATCATCAGGCACTCAGGGGTCCCGGTCTCCGTACTGCCACCCGTGACAGTTTCAGGGTCTTGGCAATCTTCTCATAGCCTAGGCCATCTTTATGTAGAGCAACAAATCTTTTTTTCAGATCCTCAGAGAGTTCTTTGCCATGAGGTGCCATGTTGAACTTCCAGTGCCTAGTATGACAGTATGAGAGCAATAACACCAAATTTAACACACCTGATCCCCATTCATACCTAAGACTTTGTAACACTAACGAGTCACATGACACCGGGGAGGAAAAATGGCTAATTGGGCCCATTTTGGACATTTCCACTTAGCTATGTACTCACTTTTGTTGGTTTAGACATTAATAGCTGTGTGAGGAGGTTTTTTGAGGGGACAGCAAATTTACACTGTTATTCAGGCTGTTCACTTACTACTTTACATTGTAACCAGGGCCGGACTGACCCACCGGGATGCCGTCGGCACCTGGGACCGGCCAGACAGCTGTCTGTGCTTGCGGCAGCAGAGGGAGCTTTGATGGCGGCCGCAGGGTGAGCTGTGATGGGTCTGCTCTGCTCCCCCGCCCTCGCACGCTACTTAATGAGACCGGGACCGGAATATGACTGAAGCGCAGAGCAGAGACATCACAGCTCCCCCTGTGGCCGCCATCACAGCTCCCCCTGTGGCCACAAGCACAGACAGCTATTTGCTCACACGTAGAACTAGCAATTATGTGTGTCAGTGTGAGTGTATGTGTGGGTTTGTCTGTCATGGTGTGTGTCTGTGTCATGGTGTGTGTGTCTGTCTGTCAGGGTATGTTTGTCTGTGTCTGTCTGTGTCATGTAATGTGTATCTGTCTGTGTCATGGTGTCTGTGTCTGTCTGTCATGGTGTCTGTGTGTGTCTGTCTCTGTCATGATGTGTGTGTCTGTATGTGTCATGTAATGTGTGTCTATGTTATAGTGTGTGTTTCTGTGTCATGGTCTGTCTGTGTCAATGTGTGTGTGTGTGTGTCTGTCATGGTGTGTGTGTCAAGGTGTGTGTGTGTCTGTCATGGTATGTGTGTGTCTGTCAAGGTGTGTATGTGTCTGCCAAGGTGTGTGTGTGCGTGTCAGTCAAGGTGTGCGTGTGTGTTAAGGTGTGTGTGTCTGTCAAGGTGTGTGTGTGTGTCAGTCATGGTATGTGTGTTTGTCATGGTGTGTGTCTGTCATGGTATATGTGTGTGTGTCATGGGGTGTGTGTGTATTTCATGGTATATGTGTGTGTCTGTGTCATGGTATGTCTGTGTCAAGGTTTGTGTGTGCCTGTCAAGGTGTGCGTGCGTCTGTCATGGTGCGCGTGTGTCTGTCATGGTATGTGTGTGTCTGTCAAGGTGTGTGTGTGTCTGTCAAGGTGTGTGTGTGTGTGTGTGTCAGTCATGATATGTGTGTTTGTCATGGTGTGTGTCTGTCATGGTATATGTGTGTGTCATGGGGTTTGTGTGTCTGTCATGGTGTGTGTGTCTGTCTGTGTCATGTGTATGTCTGTCTGTGTCATGTGTATGTCTGTCTGTGTCATGTAATGTTTGTCTGTGTCATGGTGTGTGTGTGTGTCAGTCATGGTATGTGTGCTTGTCATGGTGTGTGTCTTTCATGATATATGTGTGTGTTTGTGTCTGTCATGGTGTATGTGTGTGTTTTAAAAATAATGTTTTTACTCAACTTTTTTTTCCCCATGCCGTGCTGGTCTCGCCTTGACTGGCCCTGCCTCTATGGCTGAGATCATCAAGCTTGATGATCTCAGCCAATCCAATGCTTTGCCATAGAATTGGCTGCAAAGCGTTATATTGAATCAGTGTATCTCTATGGGGAACGTTCAGTGCCTCCAGAGCGTGGAGGCCCTGAATGTAGGTGCTGCACACTGTGCTGCACTGACACAGGAAGCACAACTAGTGACAGTCTGAGTGTCTGTCATTAGAGGTGTCAATAGGAAGAATGTAAACACTGCCTTTTCTCTGAAAAATCAGTGTTTACATTGAAAAGCCTGCAGGGACAGGCTATAGGTACCAGAACCACTACATATAGCTGTATGTGTGTGTGTGTGTGTGTGTGTGTGCACCTGCTAGTGAGTGAGCTTGCTTGCATGTGCGTGTGTGTGTGTGTGTCTGCTAGTGAGTGAGCTTGTGTTTTTATGTCAATGAGCTTATGTATATCAGTGAGATTGTTTGTCTATGAGGCTGCGTATCAATGAGCTTGTGTGTGTCAGTGAGATTGTCTGTCTGTGTCTGCATGTGAGTATGCTTACTGTATAATTAAACGTTTTACTCTGAAAGAACCAATATTTTCTATTAGAAAAAGCAATACATATATTACTCAATAATCTGGGGTGGCAAGACATAGCCTTACATAGTACATGTGAGAATATGTGGCCCAATGACTTATGGGGCTGGCATAGATTTTTTCCAGGGCTGCTTTGTATCCTCAGTCTGGCCCTGATTGTAACAGAGTGTCATTTCTTCAGTGTTGTCACATGAAAAGATATAATAAAATATTTACAAAAATGTGAGGGCTGTACTCACTTTTGTGAGATACTGTATATACAGTCTATGCCAAAACAAAATATTTGGCTTGGCAGAGATTTTCCCAGTTAAATCTCACGATGTTGACATTTACATCAAGTCTAAAAATGTTGATGCTGTTGCTCTGGTTATTTTTTTATCTGTATTTCTCTTATCTCCATTCTATTTTAACCCCCTACTGAGAATTAAAAAAAAAACTCTCAAACTTAAACTGATGTTGATCATAGAAATGTTTCTTGAATAACCACCAAAGGCGAAGTTGTTTTGACAACTGTCAACTCATGAAGTCTTTTCCTGTTTTGGTTGGGTATTCTTTCTTAGATTCTGTTTTTTTTTTTTTTTTTTTACTGAATATGTAATACAACCCACATATGTTTTATCAAAATGAAAATAGGGTTCTTAATAAATGCAGTACATGTTTACGAAGATGGTAAATAGGTGGTGGAAAAATAGGGTGACAGAGCTGTTTCATTCATTAGATACATATTTGAGATTGTTTCAAGGAAACTAAACTTTTTTTTCTGAAATAATGAATCCTTTTTTAGTTTTTCAATACACGAATGAGAATGGGCTTGGTAATTTTAATATAAATAAAATATTTTAAAAAAATGAAGAAAAAAAATCAACAAAACCATGGGGCTTATAATAATTTGGAAACAATTAATATAACTAAAAAACTAGTCACAAATAAATGATTGGCCACATCTCACGTGCAAGGTCCTCTGTTTCTTTTGTATCAGTATGCATTTATTATTTGTCTGTATTCCCTATATTGTCTAGGGCTGAATAATATGTTGGCACTATATAAATGCCAAATAATAATAATTTAAAAAATAAATGAATAAAATGTTTGTTTGGTGTCATTTTACCACACTCCCCTTTGAATGTAAGCTCATTTGAACTGGGCCCTGTCTTGTTGCAACTACTTGTATGTTAGTCCACCTATTGTACAGCTCTGTGGAATTTAATGGTACTATACATAATATTAATAACAACACGGAGTGCCTATTTCTAAGTTTATTTTTTCTAGATTTTCATATGACATTCTTTTTTGTATTATTAGCTACTTTTTAGAAATCAGGGGTATTTTGCTAACACTCTTCCTGAAGCACATTTATCACTAATTTTTTTTGTTAGTTTTTGCACAGTTTTTGGGTTGAATCCAAGTGGTCCTGTGGTGCTTTTTTTTCTTTTGGTTTCATTTCCTTATGCTCCTTGTATGTTAATGATTATACTCCATTTGCCTTCGTTGATATTTGTCTATCTGTTCTTCCTTGTGCTGGATTTTAATACATAGTTGTAGCCATTTTGTTCTCAACTGCTCAGAATTCTGCTGTTTGCTTTCTGTATGATACACTTTACTCATGTATTATGGATAAATCTGATGGGAAAATGAAACAGGGTCTTGCTTAAGTTTCATCCATTGTCAGGTTTTGTCAATTTTACTGCTACACATAGGGAAAAGCAGTCCCTACTTTTCCTTATCTATTTTATAAAAACTAGAGTTCTCAAGAAAAAATAGATACAGAGACAGTTTGCTATATAGAAGCAGATAGAGTTTAGTTTTGGTGACATAACTGCTTTAAGACTTTTGCATTTTATAGAGGTGATATTAATCCCCTTAATGCCCAAGTTTCAGTTTTCTTATTTTGTTCTTAAAGGGTTACGATAACTCTTTTGAGAGGGTGTAATCTGCTCCCTCTCAATTAGTTGTAAAAAAATGGGGAAAAAAGGTTTTAACCACCTGCATGTGATACTACTATAGAAATAAATATCAACTTTACCTGTCCAATATTATTTCTCTCCATTTTCCTATTTTAAATTGGGTTCTTCAACATGCATGTATTTCAAATATCTTCAAATCTCCTGGCAGTCCTGAATATGATGGGATATCCTCAAATTTTGGATTTCTGTCCTACTGCTTCAGTATTGATCTTTGGTGTTTCAGAGACAAATCCTAATAAGCACAGCACAAACTGTTTCTTGGGCATGCATGTGCTGTCCCAACTGAACCCAGGGCAGTCAGGCCAAGGTAGAGAACAAAAGTGCCTATTTTGGGCAGGACCCCCAACCACAACAACAATGATTAGCAAAGTCACAGGCGCACCACTTAGTGACAAATTTCCCATCCCTTATGGATTGGAAGGTGTACATCATTAATGCACACCCAACAATCTCTGTTCATTTCCTCATATTTTACTCTACGTCTTGTGCACACATACCTTGAGTGTTCATTTAACACATAATACATTATGTTAACTTTATACCATTGTTTTGATGAAATAGTTTGTCAGTAATGTAAAATGTTTGATTTCTCATGGCCATGAAATTTGACCCCTGCTCACTTGATTAAGTGTTACAGTATTATATTCAGTCACTGAAGTAAAATGACAAATAAGAGATAAGAAATTCTCAAGTGAAAATATAGTTCTAATCTCAGAACAAATACCCTTTCAAGGTGACACTCATGAGAAAAAAAACTTGTTACTTTAAATTGGACATGTTACTTGTATTTGTGTTTTTGTTTTTTTACATTTGTAGGTAATATATACAATAATGACATGAGAACATAATGTACACTTGCTAGAGTTAATTTAACACAGGTTATACTTACTCCAAAGTTACTGTTGGAGGCATTATTCTCATCTAAATCCTAAGATTGAGATGTGTCACTTTTGAGTAACCACAGTATGCTCATTCATGTGTTTGAGTACAAAATTGTCATATATAGAAGAAGTTGCTGGGATCGTTCTGTGCACCCTAAATTACATAGTGTACAACAGCACAAAAATGTCGATTGGTCGATAACATAAGTGGGAAGACATACAAGTGAGGAAAACTTGCTTAATCAAACAAACCTAGAAAAAGTTATAACATTTAAGTGGTTCACTTAAAATATCCAAATAGGTTGTTGTTAACAAAATATTACTATTTATCAATTTCAGCTACATGTCAGTTTGGCTTAGCAGAATTTAGGTACTGAAAACCCGATTTGGGAATGAATCATAAAAGTCAAAAGCCCATGTACAGAGTTCAATCAGTATAACAGTATGTTTATATTTTGCAGTGTAAATATATTCGGGTATATTTTTTGGTTTAGAGTTTGGGAATTTGACTGATTACCCGAATGGCCCAAATTCATATGAATTGCTCTTCAGACCAAAAGAACTCTCCAAGTCTATAGTGTTGCAATTTTCTATTTAAACATTTCTTAAATTCTTACTGGAAAAAGGCATTTAAGTGGAACATTTACTTGAAGTATGGAATGCTGGGCCAGCATATACATTTAGAATAAAACATAAATTTTGTGTATATTGTATTTATATTAGGAATAGCTAAACCATAATGTTTTGTAAATTTACATTTGGTAAATTACATTTTTGTATTTAACCATGTACAATGTATTAGAAAGCACACTATAATATTGCCTTGCTAGAAGTAACAAAGGTCAGAAAAATATTATGGGAAGGCAAAAATAAATGTTCATAACAGGTGCTATTCCAAGGGAACATGCTAAATAAGAAGTAATCACAATGGTAACTGGTAGAACACCCAAAATAGCACTTGTTTTGCCTTACGAAATCTTCCCCATAGTTTCTGGGGAACTAAATGTATATAAAATGGTCGATGACCCTGCTAATGGATTTTTGGATTGAATATTTGTTCATTTTTTAGAATGATTTATATCTGTATAATACAAACATTTTGGTTGTATAAGAACACAATACAAGTCACTTGTTTTGTACAGAATATTGCAAGCTGCACAGGGCCGGCCTTAGGCATTTGGGCGCCCTGTGCAAAAAATCTTCACAGCACCCCCCCCTCCCCACTCCTTACCCCTTCCCACACACCCTGTCACACACACACACACACACACAGAGGCAGGCAGACAGCCATACACACACACACACAAACACACTCAGGCAGTCATACACAGACAGCCACACACAAACACACACACAGACATAGAATGTGACGGCAGATAAGAACCATTCGGCCCATCTAGTCTGCCCAGACAGTCACACATAGGCAGTCACACACAAACACACACACACACAGGCAGACAGCCACACACACACACAGGCAGACAGCCACACACACAGCCACACACAAACACACAGGCAGACAGCCAAACACACAGAGGCAAACAGCCACACACACACACACAGTCACACACACACACAGACAAACAGTCAAACACACACTGTCAGACAGCCACACACACACAGTCACACACACACACACACACACACTGGCAGACAGTCACACACACACGCACACGCAGACAGTCACACACACACACGCGCAGACAGTCACACACACACACGCGCGCAGACAGTCACACACACACACACAAACATAGGCAAACAGTCACACACACACAGGCAGACAGCCACACACAGTCAGACACACACACTCACTAACAGACAAACACACTCACAGACACACACTAACAGACACAGACACACACTAACATACACAGACACACACTAACATACACACACTAACATACACAGACACACACTAACATACACAGACACACACTAACATACACACACTAACAGACACACACTAACATACACACACACACACACACTAACAGACACACTAACACACACACACACACACACACACTCACCCACATTAACACATTTTTTAACATTTATTTAGACACCCCCCCCAGCCTCCTTACCTTTGGGAATGCTGGCGGGGGGGGGTCTCTACCTCCCTGGTGGTCCAGTGGCTGCTGGGCTGGGCGGGCGGCGCTGGCGGGTGGCTGGCGAGGGAGCACTTCCTCTGAGCTGTTTGCTCAGCTCCCTCGCGCGCTGCAGAGTGAGGCTGGGAGCCGGAATATGACGTCATATTCCGGCTCCCAGCCTCACTCTGCGGCGCGCGAGGGAGCTGAGCATACAGCTCAGAGGAAGTGCTCCCTCGCCAGCCGCCCGCCAGTGCCGCCCGACCGCCCGGCATGTCTGTTAGCCGCAAGGCTAACAAGACATTTGCCTTGGGCATTTGGGGGCGGCTTTTTTTGCCGCCCCCTGGAAAATGCCGCCCAAGGCAAATGCCTTGTTAGCATTGCGGCTAACAGACATGCCGTGTGAGCTATGTGGCCGTAGGGCGCCCCCTGCACCATGGCGCCCTGTGCAGCCGCACAGCTCGCACACCCCTAAGGCCGGCCCTGAAGCTGCATATTTATCGATATAATATTCCCAAAGACCATCTTCTATTCAGCAGCACTGTACAATAAGAGCCATATAGGCACCTGTACAGAGAGGGAGGGGAATGGCGTTTTGTATAATAAGAGACCAGAAACCAAGTGGAGAGGAGAGACATGTATTTCGCCTTTAAGTGTAAAGTAATGCTTGAGCAGAGGAAAAGCAAGTGAGATTCTTTTTGTTATACTTTTTTTTCCCGATTGTAGATAGCTACAAAATTAAATCCATCCTGTGTATGTATAGCATTATGGGGAAAGGAGTAACAAGTAGCTCCAAATATTTTGTATAAAGGAATATGAACAGTTAAACAGCTGTATAGTCTTTTCTACCTACCCAACAAAAAATGTCTTACAGGTATACTTGTATATAAACTGCCCCTGAATACTAATATACAAATGCTAATATTTTTATGTTTCCATAGTGCATGCTCAAGATGACATACTAAAGTATAAGGTTTTATACATTTTCCCTTTATGCATGTTTTGTTGTTGCTGTCTCTAGTTAGGAATTAGCATTTGAAGGGTTTTTGATATGTATTTCCTTTTAGGATAAGACCACACAATGTGTACACATGGCAGCTCTAGGAACATTCTGATACTGCCAAAAATCACCTTCATCATCTTTAAATGGTTTCCATTTAAGGGGTTACTTAAGGCAGAGATAAAAACAGAAGTTTGTATTTAACACCAAGTAGTTATATTTCAAAATGTTACTTTAAACGATTGCAAAACAGATGGATATACAGTAAATAGCCATACTGGGTCAGTTTCAGTAAATTTGACTGCTTTGATTTGGCTGAAAGTACCATTATTTGGTACCAAATTTGAATCATCTTAAATTTACATGAGTTATCCTAAAATATGAGGCCAAATAGCTCAGAAATGCATTCACAAATAATTTGTCAACTACCCCAAATATAAAGGAATGAATGAATGAATATATCAATAAATAAATATATTTAATTATACTGTAGGTGTTATATTGAAACCATTTACTCCTTCCCAACCAAAATTTAAATAAAAAATCCCAACTGGGTACAAAAACTGAGCTCACAATAAAAAAATAACCAATAAACCAAGTTATAGTTATACCAGTTGAGAGTCGTAACAGACTACCTCCTCTTCCTTTACCCCACATACTTAAGTAGCCGTTGAGAGGCTAAATAAAAAAAACGAGAGTCGGTGTAATAGTGTGATAGCTACAAGGGAGCCTTGGACTTCCACCTACACTTCACCCAATGTGAGGCAGGCAAAGCGTTAATATTAAATGGTAGGGTACTATTGCCAGAGGATAACTGTACAATGTTCTCCCCACACTACAACCCTTGATCACTTTGGCGTGGGATATTGTAATGTCTTTTACCCACCCCATGGGCAGTTCCAACTAGTATATAATAATTCAGCAGATGGTCCTGCCCTTTCGCAATAGTATTGCCATCCTCCTTTCAGGGAAATGTATGTCCTCTGCACTAGGAGGCACATAATTAAGTTTTAGTGACATATGCAGTCTACTTTTTTTTTTTTTTTTTCTAAACCACATACTACCTGCCATGTATATTTTAACCCTTTGTGTGATAGAACCTTCCACTAAGTATATCCAATATAGCTCTTCTGTCCTACAAACGATTAGGCACATGTTCTTGTGTCTCCTTGGTAAACTACAAGGTAACGTTTACCTTTGGCACATAGCAACCCATTAAATCCAACTAATATCAGCTGGCGGAAATAAGTCTTTTTTAAAAAAGAATGAGACAATGTTATTACATTGTTTTGATTTACAAGGAAAGGCTTGTATATGCAGCATAAACAGTAGCTCCATTAATAACACCGGCATTTCTCGTCTACCCTCTGCTTGTGTATTAAATTAAATGGATAAAATAATTAGAGCTGAAGAGAAAAAAATTAAGCACTTACAAGGCTGTCAGCACCAGTGTAGCCATATATTATAAAAAAAATATACAAAGAAAAGGAAATCACAGGCTTAAACACCCTTCGATTCCGCTTTGTGAGTTCTCTAGTGTAATACTTTTCCTGGGTTGGAGCCCAGGCAACATTCTACACCTGCCAACACCAGCTTATACCACTTAGATCTGCTAAGACTCGACTACCTGCTCTAAGTAAGAGCTTGTTTGCAAACCAATATTAATAACAACCATTCTGACTAAGGATCGTTTAACCCAATTAAGTTTCAGAATTGTGAGTGGCAAGATGTAAAGTTTAAAGAGAACCTAATCCGCTGATGAATAATGTAAAGTTAAAATTAACCTATTATCTTAACCAGTGATGGATAGATAACCGTTTTAAAATATCAAGAAAAATGTAGGCTGCAAACTTCTGCCGTGTCAAAAACTAGCCAGCACTTGTCTGTACATATATAGAATAGAACACAAAACGGTATACTGTGCTTGAACATTTAAAGGAAATAATCCAAGGGAAAATTAGTATTAATATTAGTAATAGTTTATTAGTATTATTAGAGCAAAAAAGGAAACATTGCAGATTGTGACGATTTAACAGAATGGGTGCATTTATTTAGAAAAATAAATCATTATTTATTTTTAAAGCTTGCAGATTCAAAAATATAATTATCAGCATAACTAACATTATCCTTATTTACATATCATTGGTGGGTCCTTCTTATCTCCCTATTAAGAAGCAGTGAATCATTCATATCTCTGGTAAATGCCATCTAGTGCTGGAATAGAAAATTGCCCCCTGCCAGCAGCTTCCTGTGTGAGAGCTTGCAAAGATCATTCCCAGAAAGATAGAAAAAAAATATTTTAAACTTGCAGACTTGTCCGTGCAGAATCAGAAGCACATGTTTTTTTTTACCATTTAAACTATCATGTTATTGTATTTTTTTTCTTTTCTTCTTTTGGATAATTTGTAAAACACGCACCATTTAAATATGTATCAATGTTATGAATGGTATTTATAAAGCACCAACATTTTTTGCAATGCTGTATAATTAGGGTAAAACAGACAGTAGGGTATATATGAACTAGAACAAAAGAAAAAGATCTACCCAGAAATCTAGCATTTGTAGCACTTTTACAGCAAGATAGCTGTGAAATGACAATCTAAAGGCAGTTGAGAGAAGAAGTAGCAAGGCGAATTTGAAGCTGATGTTATATATATTTTTACTATGTTTATGTATGTTATTCTGACGTCCAAATATGCTTTGGAAAATACACTAAACCGTTGAATAATTTGTCATAACATGTTAAATTATACATCCCGTGGCCACAATACTTTTCTGCTTCAACACAAACAGGGACGTTCATGCCAGACAAAAAAAAAATGGGGTGCTTAGCTGTAGAAGCAAGTGTTTAGGCAATTAAGAATGGAATTTTGAAAAACTTAAAAATGTATATTTTATGAACTGCATTGTTAAAATGAATTTTTAAAAATCTAGGTATTGTACTTTGAGTGCTTAGTTAACTCCCAAAATATGATTTCAACCGTAGGCCCAGATAAAGGTGCACAGACTTGATAACCCATATACAAAAATATGTTTTATTATTATTATTATTATTATTATTATTATTATTATTATTATATATGTAAATTATCACACAAAATGTAAATTAAAAGTGATAGGAAACCTATGCCAGTCTGGTCATCCAAAATAATACATCGAATATATATTGTAAAGGTAATAATAATCAGTTTGATCAGCATTTTAAAGGAATTTCTTGAGTTGGAGGGCAACATTATAATCTTAACATGAGCACATTTTTGTAAGATGCAGTTCGTAGCCTGTCAACAATTCCATTGATAGTTAACCAGAGACTGTGTATACAGCAAAGTCCTGTTCACTGTTTTAAATCTTCTGCTCATTATTAGCTTTTACCTAACCAATTTTTATCACGCTCTGGGGTCAACCAGGTGCACAAACCCTTAGAACTATCAGGTCATTAATGTCATACAACATAACTACATGCTACAGACTTATAGTACATCATCCCCTGTGTGTCAAGTCATACTATTTGGAGTTAAACCACACATTGTAGTTGTTTGACCTGCACATTGCAAATCACTAGCAGCCTAAGGACAATGAGAACACGGCCTGTATTCTGTTAATTACTCACCAGGAATCTGATCTTCCTTCTTTCTTAAAGGAATGTGTTAACCAACATGAAACCTCTTCTGTCACAACTAATAGATTCTCATCCACTTTTGGTGCCAGCTATATTACTATATTTAATATAGTCACGTGGGGCACAACTGACTCTAGTGCTAATCTCTTGGCCTTGAGGCATTTCAAAAATAAATGAGAGGGCTTGGATTCCGTGAGTTGAATGGGTAGATGAAATGAGCAAGTGCATAATAGTCAGCAAGAGGAAAATAATATTTAAGAACCGGCCAGTACGAATCTCTGGATTAAAACTCTCAAGATATGTTTGCTGTAGGTTTTATAAATGATCCATGACATTCCTGCATATCAGGGTTAGATTACCAAATATTAAACTGTCTTCATGTTTGTACTTTAGTTGTCTAATATTTTATTTATTAAGCAAAAGGGATACAAGCTTGAAGACTTTCTCTTCCGTCGATTAAAGATTCCAACTCTTCTTTTACTTCTGCTAAACTTAGAAAGTTGTTTCGGTATGGTACATTGCAGCACAAGATAGAATATACTTAAACATCTGTGTAAAACTGTAAGTATACTGTCATTCATTACTCAACATATGGCTCATAAAGGGTTAAACGCTGCACAATTACCCATCTGTTCACAAATTTAATGACCAGCTGCCAATAATTTTACAGTAACCTTGTCAGAAACCATATTTCTGTTTAAAACTGTTTTCTTTTGTGTGTGTGTGAAATACTGCTTAACTCAGCATACACTGGCACAAGTGTTATACGTGTACATAGAATAGTAGTGTATTTTCCATTTGTAATGTTAAGTACTCACGGCTGGGCACATGGGGCCTGTTTTTTTTGGGGGGGGGGAGGGGGTTTGGTGGGGGGCGGTTTGTACATGGGCAATACAAAAAATAGCACAAAAAGAAAACAAAAAGTATCTAAAACAAACCTTTTATATATTCATTGTACAGCACAAAGTGTTCCTCTACCCCAGTGTGTTATAGGCAGATCACTATTTACAAGATATGCCCTATATGAGATGCTAACACACTTTTTATAAGCATGTGTTGGATTTTTTTTCCCTCCAAGCATCTAACAAGATATTAATAATAGAGAAACTATTAAGAAAGCAGTGCGTCTGTCACCATTTTCTGGAAAGTTATTTATTTATAGAGCACAGAGGGAATAACCACCACCCATGTAACTGAACTGAATGAAATTACAAGAGCTGGCAAGCATTCTGGCTGTCAGTAAGGCTCAAGGTCAGTGCCTGTTCTGTGTAGTTAAATGTCCCACAGCCAACTTTATCTTATGACACAATAATGCCCTATCAAGTGGGCTTACTGCCTAAGAATGATGTGGTGTTTTAGTGCACAGTTTCAACAAACTAAAAAAGCCAGAGAATGTGACACCCTTACTTCGGCTGACATTGGAAGGTCAAAGGGTAGTGTTAGCTAACAGGAGAGATACTGAGGCTGTGTGAGGGGACTGGGAGCGATTCATGCTATTTGTTCTTGTTGACCTTTGATTCCTATAAAAATCATCCTAAATGGGGCAATTTAAGTTGAAATATATTGATACAAGCATTTTATTTTCCTGTCACTAAAATGGGGACAGTCACCCACAGGGCGTGCAGCTCCTGATTAAACAGCACCTTAGGGACGTGCATCAATGCTGACCCAGTTCTCCCATCTCTGTTCAACATGCCATAGGATAAAAATTCAGCAGGGTGGATGTTTGTCGAGATAAATTTCACTGTCTGTCTTTTCAGATCTATGTCAGGCAGCAGCTATCACCTTCACACTAACAATATCCTTCAGTAAACGATAAAGTCAAGTCAAAAGAAAACCTAGACGGATTATCAGCAAGCCTGTGCTATCCTCTTTCACTAGTTCGCTTGCCAACATAGAATCCTTTTACTACATAAAGATTCAAAAACATCAAACCCTGACCCTTTGTTAGAGCTAACGCTGGGCAAATTCCTATATATGAAATTCTAAAAATATGCATTTTTTTATGTGTTGGTAATAAATGCACAGTGTCTAATTATAAGGCAAAGATTACTGAGCAAACCTGGAGAATGATGAACATCTTTTATTCTTTTTTTTTTTTTTGTATATTAGAATTTTTTTTTATATTGTTATTTTATTAATGTAATTTTTTTTTACTATTATTATTTATTTATTTCAACAAGCATATACTGTTTTCAAACCTAGTATTGCACAGTTGGTCATCTGTACATTATATGAGCTGTGGTGTGACTGACTGTGCAGTGCGAGATTCCTAATCTGGGAAGTATAGTGCAGGGCAGCAGCTGCTATATTTGCAGTTGCCACCATTAATGCAGTCTCTCCATCTTTAGTGATATGATAAGAGAGGGGCTGGAGAAATAGTGCAATTTGATTATTACGAATGATAGAGGGCTAAATTAAGGACAAGTGCCCATAGCGACTGCTGCTGGGAGTGTAACTCTCAGCCTGGGATATGTATGTCCTGGTGCTGCCGTGAGATTAAATGAACCTTAGCATTAATCGTTAACTTTAAAAAAATGCAATATAATTGGTGAATAAAGCTGAATCACGTAAAAGGGAAAAATAATGTAATTCCTGAGTTCAGGAGATATTCATAAATTACTCAACCTTTGGCTTATTATGATGTTTTAAAAATATGTCAAAAGCATGATGTTCCTTTAATTCATGCACATACAACTAACAGTGATATATAATACTACAATATCCGACCTCCCTACATTGGGGGTATGCAAATCAGAACGAGTGGTAAGGCTTGCGTTGTCAGTGACTGACGCAAATCATGTCATTGGCAATACCCATAATGGATGGGCCCAAGTGCTGAAGGCCCCCAGACAACAGGATCATGCAAAAAGTGCTGCTGTAGTGATTCAATGCAGGATTGAATGACCCGTGCTGCTGAGGACAGTTTCCTGATGTTCCTGGATGTGGCGGGGTGGCGGGACAGGACCCAGAAATCGGGACTGTGCTGCAGAAATTCAGAGTGTTGGGGGGGCCTGCAATATAAACAGTGAATACACCAAGAGAAGCAAAGTACTAATATAGTTATAAAAATATTTCCTACTTTTTACTTTAGGCGCTAATAGCAATTTACTAATCTGTGCCAATGTGTTCACAAAAATATTGTTTTTTTTTATGTCACCTTGCAAAATACGTGACAATTTATTCATTTAAAATGCAGGTCTAAATTTTGCATACACATTGGTATTCACTAATTTTTACTTCAATGCAAGCATAATTGTCTTTTTTTACCTATGAAAAAGCAAATACGAAAAATAGAACGTAATTATTTTGTTGCCATATCTTCTGATGCAGAGGTTCCAAGAACTAGCATGGATGCCATCAAAACCTTGACTATCAACAGAGAGCTGAAACAAAGTGTCCATTGGCAGCCCAGGTTCTCCTTGTGACTTCTAAGAGCAGAATGCCTGCAATCACACATCACACTCTTTTTTTATATTTCTTAACTTAAGTTCTTTAAAACCTGCCACATGATTACCATTTTCTTATCCCAAACTGTGTGGTTGTATCCATAATTAAGGTCTATTACCATGTGCTTATAACATATGTACATTGAACATACATGTAATATAAATTTCACAGCTCATGTTAAACACGGGTATTTTGATAGCTCAGTAGGAGACCGTGATATTGTATTATGTTTCAGTGACATATTGGTTTCTATATACAACTTTGAAAATGTATGCATACATACACAATCCCACACAAACATCTAAATCAGGCATAGGCAACCTTTGGCACTGCATATGTTTTGGACTACACCGCCCATGATGCTTTGCCAGCATTATGTGTGTAAGAGGATTATGGGGGATGTAGTCCACAACATCTGGAGTCCCGAAGGTTGCCTATCCCTGATCTAAATAGTTCACCAGCTGCCACTGCTGCTAATAATGAATTTTGGCATATTCGACCTGTCCAACTACACCCTACCATAACACCTTTCCACAATGTGTTGGCTGGATCTGCAAGGTAGCTAGATGTAGCTTAATTTTGAAGCCAGTCATTGTGCGTGGCTAGGAATATCTTTTTTTAATTAAAATTTTAACATAAGGATGCCCATTTCCAAAGACAGAATATAGGGATACTAAGTTCATCAGATGATAATGTATCCAGAGGGATACCTTTTGGTGACTTCCTCTATGATTAATTGTGTAACCATTCCACAAACAGAAGCATGTGTGTGTGTTTATATGTACATAAGTATTATTCTGCATCTTTTCCACAATCTGACATATACTATACATTTTTGACATATTTCCCTGCCAAAACAGTGACCTCAATTCATATGCAAATCTGTCCAGAAAGATACTAGGTTACCATAGCAGAGCACTTGTTTAAGGACCTTCTCCCCCCTTCCTTACCCCCCCTCCCCAGACCCCAGGCCAGTGCCACTGTTGGACACTATTCGCTAGAATACTGTGCGTGCTGATGACCGATGTCCAATATGCACACAACTGGCATTATTCAGCCCCAAACTCTTGTGGACTTACACCTCTGGCAGCAAAGGGATTAAATGCTGTACATGCAGGCTCCAGGCACCACGACCACTTCAACTTACTAAGGCAGTGTTTGTAGTAATAAATTACTGAAGAAATGTTTGCTTCAAATGAGAATTTATTGGTGAAACAAAAATGCAGCAAATCCATAATCATAACTCAGCGCTGTGAAATCTGTTGGCGCTTTATAAATACCAGTAATAAAATAAATAAATAACTTGCCAACCACAGTTATGGTGGCAATCATCATGAGATTTTAGAGCAGTGGTTCATAATAATTTTATGACAGCAACCCATATTTAGTACATGATATTAGATCGGCGACCCATTCTTCATCTGTAAAAATAGTATGTGACCCAATTTTCAGCCGTAAAATATGGTATACTAAAAACAAATTATGCAAAACATCTTAATTAGACTCTAAATGTCTAAAGACTCTCCAGGAAGCAGTGCTGCCATTGGAAAACAATGTATTTTCATTACTTTCCTAGAGCCCCGATGAATATTATGTGTCCACTCCAATTCAAAAAGGTTCACTAAGATTGCACAGGACCCAATTTTTGTTTCCAACCCAAAGGTTAAGATTCACTGCTTTAGAGGGTACAAAACCCCTCAGAAATTGGTTTAAAAATTGCATGAATTCAGCATATGAATGACGAAAGGAGGTACTTGCCACCTTTTCCAAGTAACTATATGTGCACCGTTGTACATGGATTCAAGGTCTGTGTCTGTAGCTCAATGAAGGCAAGTGCTACTATGTGACATCATATTATGCCACTTTGCTTCATAAACCTGCCAACGTTCATGATAACACACATATTATATACAGTTTTATGATGGCCAAGATAGAGAATCCACATAGAAAACATCTGACAATAAACCTCTATTAAAAAAAAATCTTAAAATACCCATATTGATTACATACATGGCAAAATATACAATATACAAAGAACAACAGCTGACTTCCACAGGTAGAGGGTGAATAGAAAACATCACTACTAATGCATGATGATCAAAATGGTAGCATTGAGGCTGGGACACAGCGGTACACGGTGCAGACAAAACACTAGTGAAATTCATGCCTCAGAGGCACTTTATCAGAGACATATGATATATATAATAATCATACACATACTCACATAGAAAGACGTAAGAAATAACACTGCTCAGCAGACACGAATGTAAGAACTCATTGCCTACAAGATATCTGGCATCAAACCATCCACATTCTGAATGAGCCATTCCTCCCACTTACTATTAAATTCCTTGTTTCAGCCTTGTTTTATATTTAAGTTCTTCTAAAACTGGAAATTTGCCAAATTAGAATTTTTGTGACAAAGCAATAAAGCAGTTAACATTTTCAAGGGTCACAGGGCGAGTTCTCTTTGAAAGTTCCCATACTAAATGTATATTCGCTATGATACATTTGAGAACTTTCAATTCCCCACACAACAGTGCGAAGTGTTGATTCTGCCTCATCATCCCTAAACCCAGTGTATTCTGTTTGAAGGGCTGAGATTCATAGCTTCTAAGTATGTCTTTGAGAAACACTGATCTAGAGAATAGAAACTTGCAGGCTGCCTGGCCTTGAAAGCCAATAAATAAATAAAATACAACAACATTTATTAGAGGAGGAATAAAAATTTCTCTGGTCTCAAGGCCTACGCAACTAACCTTGATAAGCACTTAAATCCAAACAAAACAAAATGGCAAAAAGAAAAAAAAAGAAAGCAATTTGCATTTTTATTCTTACTCTCTAACATAATGCTTCATTTTACAGTTTCCATTAAGGATTATTGCTGTCTTTACACAATGCATTAGGCACTTTTCTCTCCATTGTTTGTGTGCAGTTTCCATCAAAACGTTTCATCCCAGTAACATTTTACACTGATGCAGTCTTTGTGCAGCTTTGATGCAATTATTTCCAAATGTGTCTATTCCAACAGGTCTCTTTGAGACCTAAAAACTGCCCTGTGTAAAATACGTGTCACTCAGCACCTTCTCATGCCGTCTGAATTTACAATGCTGAAGGTCTTATCTGACATGGAAAACAAAACCTTACCTGGGTGGGCAGGTCAACAAAGCTCCTTGTGGCCTTAATGGACTGAAACCTATAGTCAGTGTATGGGGTAACCTTGAAAAACGCACAATAAACCAGATCAGTCCTCATTAATTGGATCGGGTCCTTTCCCTCTGCCTTTTCAATTTCAGTAAAACCTTTGATTTCTTTTATGGTTTAGTAAAATGCTTCACCTCCATACTGTGTAAAGATGCACTAGATATATCTCACAGTATGTTCATTAGTATTCCTATTCTTAATTAATTTTTTAGGTATACACAGATTATAAATCTTTACAAGCAGATATCAAATAACTGGTTTACATGTACGAAAAATGTATGAAAAAATATTTGACCAGTCTAGCTGGATTCCTACCATGAGTTCTATCAATACACAAGGATCACAGTTCATAAACGATTATTTTTTGTTTATCAACGCATACGTACCGTCGACACCTTTATGCTTGTATACCATTTTGTTTCAGTTTTCAACGCATGTGGATATTCATGTTTTACATTCCTGTGTGTTGCTCAATAAAAATAAAACAAACAAAAATATATATATATTTATATATTTACCAAGGATTACCATCAATGAAGTGTTACAGATCTTACCAAAATGCCATACAAAAGGTACCATGCACATTATGGATTCTGTGAGATCTCCAGTATAAACATCTAAAATATGCCTGATGTAATGGGAATATGTTTTGGGGCATAATTTTGGGTACTGGATAAGGGAGAACTCCGGATGGAAAGGAGTTATTGAGAAACGATGCATTCTTAGCAAGATATGTGACAGATATTGGGTCAGCATTGTAGTTTTGACAAAAAGGATGAGTTGGAATGTGGTCAAGAAAAAAAAAAAGGATACTGACGAAGGGAAGAAATAACACTAATGTAATAATTCTGTTTAAACCTATTCTAACCTGTTGATATATATAGGCCAAATCCCAAATGACCATGAATGATTTCCACAGAAAGCATTGTAATTGTTTGTTTCTATACTTTGAATTTGAGAGAATTGAATCCTAAATGGCAAATGGAGTTGTAAAAATCCCCCACCTCCACCGTAGTCTATTTTAGCTTACATTTTGCCATGAGGTTTTTAATATACTACAATTTGGAATTTAACAAATAAACCTTTTGTGTTTTATATTTTGTTTTTCTGTAACATAAACATCTACAGTTAAAATAAAAATTAGAAAGGCCTTTTTGTAGATTTAGATAGAACATAATATATAGTTGAAATCCTTGCCAATTTCATAGACAGACTACAATTTCCAATGTATTCTCAGATTAAACTTCAACAACTGCCAATGATAAGGTACCACTGATAATGACAACAAGAAGTAGTTTTAGTGCAGGAAAATTAAAATGAAGATATAACTACTCGAGACATTATTGATAAAAATTCAGCTAATAAATATCAATCCAATTGCCCCCCAAAACAAGGACAGAAGGTGCCTGTAGCAAGTGTGTTAAAAAAGCTTAGAGTCATGTCTACAAATGCTTGCAGTTTAGGGAATAAGATCCATGAACTTGTGTCAATAATGGCAACTGATAATGTAGATTTAGTCGCTGTTACTGAGACATGGTATAATGAGAAAAATGACTGGGACATAGCAATAACAGGGTACTTTTTATATAGAAAAGACAGGGAAGGCAAGAAAGGGGTAGGGGTGGCTCTGTATGTGAAGGATAGCATAAAATCTAGCCTAATAAAAGTTAGTGAGGCTAACATAGAGTCCGTTTGGGTTATATTAGGTTTTGGTAATCACGCAGTAACTCGTGCAGGTGTGATTTAAAGGCCCCCAGGACAAATAGAAGAGTTAGATAATCTACTAGTTGAGGAAATAGCTAAAATGACAATGAAGGGGGAAGTTATCATCATGGGTGACTTTAATCTTCCTGATGTGAATTGGAAAACCAAAATAGCTGCTTGTTCCAGGAGCGCACATATTCTAAACTCCCTACTGGAATTGTCTCTAAAACAAGATGTCGAGGAGCCAACTCGTAAAGAGGCCATAATAGATTTAGTATTAACAAAAGGAGATTTGGTATCAGATATTACTGTAAGTGAAAGTTTAGGATCCAGTGATCATCAGCCAGTGTGGTTTAATATAAGAACAGTGACTGAGTAACACCACACAAAAACAAAAGTTTTAGACTTTAGAAAAACAGACTTTTCTAAAATTAGAATATGGGTAAAGGAGTCATTATCAGACTGGAGCAATTTAAATGGAGTCCAAGAGAAATGGGATTATATAAAACTTGCACTGCTGAAGGCGACAAAAAATTGCATTAGGCTTGTCAGTAAAAGCAACATATTCAAGAAACCACTGTGGTACTCTGCAGATGTGGCCAAAATTGTAAAAAAACTAAAAGTTAGCATTTCATAAGTATAAAAAAAAAACAGAGTGAGGAAGACAGAATGATCTATAAGATTAGGCAGAAAGAGGCTAATCAAGTTATAAGAGCTTCCAAATCACACACAGAAGAGAAAATAGCACAGTCAGTAAAAAAAAAAAGGGGACAAAACATTTTTTAGATACATAAATGAGAAAAGGAAAGTAAAACAAGGATTAGTTAGATTAAAATCAAAAGAAGGCAGGTATGAAGAAGAGGATAAAGGTCTAGCTGACTACCTAAATGAATATTTTTGTTCAGTATTTACAGATGAAAATAAAGGAAAGGGGCCTCATTTAGGAAAATGAGTCATTTGTTACATGTGAGTTTACAGAGGAAGAGGTTCTATTTCAACTGTCAAAAGTAAAGAGAAATAAGCCAGAAATTTTGACCTGATGGAATACACCCAAAGTTATAAAAAGAGCTTGGTGGTGTACTAGGAATAATTAGCTAGCCCAGAATTTGGTGCAAATGTGTTGTATGACAATAGCATGCACAGCATGCTGGTTCCAGACACCAATGGTGGCACATTAACCCACCCCTCAATGGAATTATCAGTGCACCCCCAATTTTGACTGTGGTAACTTATATGCCCCCTATATATTATTCCTGGAGTTGTCTCTGTATATCTGTCTCATTGGCTTATAACTGCAGAATTGTGCAAGAATACCTTTAAGTCTGCCTTATGGATCAGTGACATCTGTCACGATTCTGGGAACCAAACACGCTAACACACACACACAGAAAAGGTGCTGTACCGGACCTTAGAGTGGCCGGGCTAAGCACACAAAGAATAGTAAGGAGACAAGCCGAGTAAGGGGAACCAGAAGACAGAATAACGAGAAGCAAGCCGAGGTCAAAGGGTAGGAGAAAGTCACAAAGTCAGATAAACAAGCCAGAGAGTATGTAACCAGAAGCAAAAGTTTCAGTAGCAATACTAGCAAGCAAAGACCACAACAGGGCAGGGAGGAACAGGAAAGGTAAATATTTAAATCATAAGGTTAATTCTGATTGGATAATTTCCAATCAGAATTAACAATCACACGTGTGAGATATCTAGACCTCCCACTGTGATTTAGGCACTGTGCCTTTAACGCCGGGTCAGGTGGCTGACCCCAGCGTTTAATAAATTGGGCAGTCTCCCAGCGTGCAGCGTCATGCATGCTGCCGCTGGGGGACATAGAGGAAGACGCGGGCGGCATCCGAGGCTGGGAGGATGCCGCTCGCCGAGAGCACGAGGAGAAGGGGACCGCGGACGGCTGGAGGGTGAGTGCCGCGAGCGGACTGCAGCCTCCCCTCCCAGCAGCCCGCGGGATCCTGACAACATCAAAATAGGAATTTAGGCTTGGCTTGGCATGCCACTTCAGTAGACATTTTTTTCCCTCTCTTTAGCTCAGTTGAGAGCTGGGATTATGTTCACACATATGTAGTCTGTCTCTCAATTCGTTCAATTTGGCATATTATTTGGAGTGCTAAGTATGTTTACTATTTGGTACTTTTTGTGAAAAGTTTGCAGGACCTTCCATCACATACTAGTGATTTGTGGATGAGCAGCATAGTATTTCAGCTTTTTAGTGGGAGTAAAAGTCTTAAATATTTATCTGCATTAATAAGCGTTGAAGAAAATACATTTTGTATATATGAATATCAGTACATTTTAAGGTGTTCATTATTACCACACAAGTTTTCAAACAGAAAAAAGTGAAAAAAAAAACACCTTAGGTGAGGGGACTATTATGTAACTAGGCTGCAGTTCTGTTTTAGTACATTCTAAATGGCCTCTTGACCCTCCAGAAAATCAGTGTAACCTCGGAACTCAAACGTAATCTGTTCCAGAAGGCTATTCGAGTTCTGATTTGTTCGAGAACCGAATCAACATTTCCCATAAGAATTAATGTAAATGTGATTAATCCATTCCAAACCCACAATATTACAGCATGTTAACACAAATGTTACAGTTTAATAATGCCTTACATGCATAAAACATCTAAAATTGTTTGTTTGACTAGTACCGAATTGTTCGGGTAAGGTACCGTTCGAGTTCCGAGGTTCCACTGTATGCCTTTATTTGAGCTATTTTGGCCTGAAATTTTAAACACTCCTTGAAGTCACTATGAATTACAGATAATTCACACTTTATTAAATTATATAATTTAATATAATATAATTCCCTATAGTTGGACACAACATTTCAAGTCCAAAGCTAGCAGGGCACAAAATTTCAACTCCCAAGCTAGCAGGGTACAAAATTTGAAATCCCAAGCTGCTATACATGCTAAAAAGATATTCACTGCCACAAATATAGAGGATTCATGGCATGGTCTTAGTGCATATAATCTATAGGTGCAGTGTTTCAGTATGATATATATTGTTGCTGCCCAAGGTATACCTGCACCTCTGATAGTTTTTGTTAGCCAGCCTGGAATGATAGTAAATGAGAATGGAGTTCACGTGTTAAACATTATTTTTTTTTAATGAATCTCCTGAATCTCTTTTTTACAAGTGCAGAACACAAGTGTGAACACATGTTTATTTTTATTCTTCTACGCATTATATCAAGGTGTAAGAGAGGATATTTGTTTAAAAAAAATACTGCATTGTTTCTTTAAATTCTAGAAAACTTGGTGAGGCTGGGATGTTCATAGTGAATGTAAATGCTGATATACGGGGCTGAAAACACTGCTTTAAGGGGAGCAACGAGTCTCATGTAATGAAGCTGTGGCAAATGAATTTTGGGTCCTGTGAGACCATCACCTTTTCAAATTGTGGGCATGTGAGTCCAACGTTGTACCTTCCATGCCTATGTTACTGAAAACCATTTTTTTAATTTTTTTAAATTCTTTATTTTTAAATCAGGTCATAGTCTCAATAAAAACGTTACAGAAGAAAAACAACTTATGCATGTCAATAAACACATAAGGTAGAGCATAACAGATAGGGTTTCTAGTATAGATTGGCATGGGACTAGTGATGTCCCGAACAGTTCACCGGGAACCGTTCGCCAGCGAACATAGCGTGTTCGCAATCTTCTGTCCGCCCCCTATTCATCATCATTGAGTAAACTTTGACCCTGTACCTCACAGTCAGCAGACACATTCCAGCCAATCAGCAGCAGACCATCCTTCCCAGACCCTCCCACCTTCATGACGAATAGGGGCGGACCGAACATTGCGCGTGTTCGCCGGCGAACGGTTCCTTGCGAACTGTTCTGGACATCGCTTCATGGGACAAGGAGCAGAGGGAATTTAGTTTTGGGTAGTGGGAGACTGCGCTTATTCTTAAGCCTAGTGTGCCTAGGGGTGAGCCTTATGGCCGAAGGATCCAGCGTTGCAAAAGGCATTTAGGCTGAGTGAGCGTATAATACAATAATAATGCTATGTTTCAGCTTGCCTAACTGGGTTATATGAGGAATGTGTTCTCAACAGTGTGGGCATGTAGTCGTTGCACTCTTGTGGTATAATTTTACCCCATAACCCCAGGGAAGGCCTGCCTGTGTAACAAGAGGGCTGTTAAGAGGTAAGCAGTAGTCTCTGGATTCTTTAGGTCGTAACCGCTGTGGAGGCTCCCGCTCCAGCTTGGCGGGGGACAAACCGTGTCCCCTTCGTAGGGTCACTTGTTGGTGACTGTGCTGCTGAGTGGTTTGGCTCCGCAGCTGACAGAGAGTCCTGTTGTAGCCCCAGGTTTGGAAGGAGATCTGTGGCACCCTGAATAACTGAAAACCATTTTTAAATTAATAAACATATATTTAAAAAAAAAAAAAAAAAGTGGACTTTTAATGAGCATACAAAGCCTTGAGAATTTCCAAACAGTCAACCAGGAGGGCGGCCAATTGTCATTACAGAGTTTCCAAAAAGAAAGATATTGGAAGAAATTATAATTTTTTGGCAGGCTAATCTACATTTTATTAATGTTCAGTGTTCTATGTAATTGAATGTCCTTCACCATAAGTTAAATTCCTCTGGATAGCCAAGCCGTGTGAAAACATCTGAATCTTATCTGTATTAACCTTGCAGTTGCTGGAACAGTTCAATAAGATGGGTACAAGATACATCGGGGAATGATGTGAAATCAATTTTATTATTTAGAACTTTAGGACATTTATACAGTTATACTACATCGTTGCAGAGTTCTAAAGCCCAAATTATTCTATCATGTATAAAATAAAAAATAACTTACTCACTTTCAAAGTGAACTTTTACACTTATGCCCCCCCACCCTAAAAAAAATGCATGCGTCCATGCTCTGAGCAGTCATTTTATTGATTTGCCCTGCTTGCAGACACTTCCCAAGCAGGGCAAACCTCCACTATGATGCCGACATGGTGGTATCTGATGCTTAGTCACTCCATTACTATAATCCCTAGCCAGCGGAAGCACCATTGGCTATGGAGTTCCCATAGCAAGCACAGTGCATTAGGTGTGGTAGAGTTGTGGAGAGCAGATGAACTGCCTGTGGGAGTTTTCAGGTGGAAGAAAGACCTACTTTTATACAATTGCTAGAAAATATGCTACCACAATTTATACATTAAACTGTATGCTCTTTCAAAATAACATTAAAGGTACCATGCTAGTTAATATTAGCCAAAGTATCCTATACCCTCTGAATACATCTTTTGACAGCTTGTGATATATTAAGCCAAATTAAATTAAAAAAACAAAAATAAGCACACAACTTTGTGGTCATTAAATTTTTGTTTGTTGCAATTATTTTAAAATTATCGGGGTCGAATTTACCCTCCCTTCAAGATTTCTGTATAAAAAGCAAGTCTTATTTTATTATTATTGCCATTTATATAGCGTCAACAGATTCCGTAGCGCTTTACAATATTATGGCTTGACTGGTGTGCAGATCTGTGTTTAACAATGTATTGACTACCCTCTGACTTCAGGTGGAAGGGGTTTTTCCCCAACATAACTTATTTTGTTTGTGCTCCGCAAGTAATGCCAAGCCTCACTAGCAAGCCAGTAGCCAACCTCATTCAGATGAGTTGCATTAAAGGGATACTATAAGTGCCAGGAATACAAAGCTGTATTCCTGGCACTATAGCTCCCTCTGTCTCCGCCCGCCCGGGTAAATAAAGGGTTAAAATTCTTTATTTACTTATCTTTTTCCAGCACCGGTGTCCCTCGGTGCTAGGTTGGCGCTCCGCCCTCCTCCTGCGACCTGCGATGGGTGGGTGCTAGACCTCCCTATAGAAAAGCATTGAATCAATGGTTTCCTATTAGGAAAAATCTAATGCTGGATGTCCTCATGCGGAGCATGATGATGTCCAGCGTCATTTATTGGGCCATAGGTCCGTTTCAATTCAGGAAGCCCTCTAGTGGCTGTCTGGGAGACAGCCACTGGAGGCAAACTTAGAGCTGCAATGTAAACATTTCTTAACATTGCAGCACTAAGTGCAAAAGGGACACTGCACCCAGACCACTTCAATGAGCTGAAGTGGTCTGGGTGCCTATAGTGTCCCTTTAACAATGTAACAGCTGTCCATGAGTGGTTCACTGACATTGCATCTCTTCCTGAGTTGTGTTTAAAAACTGTTGTATACAACAAACACAAACTCCAAGGAATCCAAGTTTAAAATAGAATAATGAGGCAGAAAGATGATTCTTTGTTGCATATGCCCACCCATAATCCACTGCTGTAGTAACATCGCTGCAAGTCAGAGATTTCTGTGGGAAAATCAAGTCTTTCAGTCCTTTTTAGTAGCCACTTAGCATTTATATTTGTTATCTTTTATGGCCAAAGTTAGCGTTTATATTTGTTTTGGTGTGAAAAATGCAAAAAAAAATGTAAACGCCAACTTTGGCCAGTGTTTGTGACTAAGTGGCTACTAAAAAAGGTTGGACATACCCCATTTGCAATACCTTGGGTTGTCTGCTTTTGCAAATGGTATGCCATCATGGGGGTAATTATTTTTCCTGGTGTCGAAGGCAACATAAAGAAATTGGCAAATTTCAATGAAAAAAATGAAATGGGCAAGCCTTATATTTGACCCTGTAACTTTCAAAAACACTATAAAACCAGTACATGGGAGGTACTGTTATAATTGGGAGACTTTGCTGAACACAAATATGAGTATTTTGAAACAGTGAAACATATCACAACAATGATATCATCAGTGAAAGTGCAATTTGTGTGCGAAAAATGAAAAAAATATAACTTTCACTGTCAATATCATCGCTGTGATATGTTTTACTGTTTTGAAATACTAATATTTGTGTTCAGTGAAGTCTGCCAAGTAAAACAGTACCCCCATGTACAGGTTTTAGGGTGTCTTGGAAAGTTACAGGGTTAAATATAGTGCTAGCAAATTAAATTCTCTGGACTTTTGGTCTGGGTTGTCAGGCAGGTCCCTCAAATTGGAATCAATAAAATGACTTAATTATGTAAAAATATTACATAAATATGCACGCAGAATATAAATATATATACATATTTATATATTTGAAGTCTACGTGCATATTTATGAAATTATTTATGTAATTATGCATATTGATATACATAAATATTTCATATTATTTTTATTTATTTATATATACGTAGATATATATATATATAATTTCATTCTAAGTGTATTTTGATATAAATATATTAATATCAAAATACAGTTAGAATAAAATTACACACATATATATTTTTTTATATTTATTTTTATTTACTTTATTTATATATATATATATATATATATATATATATATATAGTTACATGTGTAATTTAATTCTAAGTGTATTTTATATTATTATATGTATATATTAATATAAAATACACCTAGTATGACATTATTTTTTATTTACTAACATTTTTTTTAAATTATTTTACAGAAGCAGGGAGACTGCCTGTCAGTTTAGGCAGTCCCCCTGCAGGCAGCACTATTGCAGCCATGTGACTGCTCTTTGGGGCTCCTATGGATAGAATCTTTAAGCATAAAATCAGAAAGGTCAAGGTAAGGCCTAATTTGCAGAGGGGGGACTGTTTGGGTTGTCAGACAGTCCCCCTAGACTGTGAGGAATACCGATCGCCGGTGGGGGAACGGCGAGGATCGGGTAAGTGGGGCGGGTACGTTCGGCAGGGATGTCCCACCAGCGTTTAGGCTTGACTCCTTAAGGATGGCGGGTGTTCTATGCCGTCCTTAAGGAGTCGAGCCTAAATGCTTGTTGGAAATCCCTGCCGAACGTACCAGCTGTCCACCCCACGTACCCAATCCTCCGCGATCGGTGTTCATCCTGGTTTAGGGGGACTTAAGGGGTTAAAAATATATTGATTTTTTTAAATGAAAATTTTGGCCTTTCTGAAGACTCGCACACACACACTCACTCACCCATGCAGACACATATAAATTGACCTTGGCAGACACACGCTGATGCATACAGACACACTGACTCATGCAGACACACTAACACTGAGCCATGCAGACAGACTGACACAGAACCATATAGACACACAGTGACCCATGCAGACACACTCACACTTACCCATGCACATTGACCCAAGCAGACACACACTGATCCATGTACTCAGAGTGACTCATGCAGACAAACTGATCCATGGAAACACACTAACAGTGATCCATGCAGACACACACATTGACCCATGCAAACACACTCACAGTGACTCATGCAGGCACACTGGCATTTACCCATGCAGACACACATTGACCCATGCAGACAGACTTTGACCATACAGACACGCACACTGATCTATGCAGACATACACTGACCCATGCACGCATACACTGACCTATGCAGAAACTCACACTGACCTTGGTGGGCACAGCTGGCTGGCCCCTGTGGTGGGCATAGGTGGCTGCCTGCTCTCTTCCAATTGGTGGAGCAGCTTGCACTCCTTCTCACCAGGCTTGCTCACATCCTGGTTGACTTGTATAAGAATTGGCTGGCAAGTCATGGTGATCTTTGATCTCCTCACCAGCCTTCCCCTCTCATGCCTGCTGCCCCAAGGCAACATTCTCTGGGCCTTATGGGAAATCTGGCCATGTAAATAATAGCATTACAACTTAGTGTGATTGAGTTTAAATCAAATCAAAGTAATTTTGTGTGAAAAGAGTTAGACATATAGATAATGCTAGTAAAATGATAACCCAGGTAGCATAACATTAATATTACTGAGATCACATAACAGTAATGGCAATTATGCAAAATTTAACAAACCTGACTGCAACCAATTTGGTATTTTTACCTGAATATTAAATAATAGTAATAATCAATAAATAATAATTATAATAATAAATCAAGTTATTAGAACACTAAAAATGTCAAACCATTTTGATGTCTTGCCAGGGGTCTGCTGGGTGCCTTAGTACTTATAGTGCTTGGAGTGTTTATTTAATAAAGCACTAATAAGTGACACCTTTGTTTCACCAATAACTCGAACACACCTGCTCACTGGATATTATCAGGGCCGGACTGGGGATACAAAGCAGCCTTGGTAAAAAAATGTATGACAGTCCCATACACAATAAATGATATATATACACACATATATATATATATATATATATATATATATATATATATATAATCCAGTAGAGAGAATGTGCACTCAAAGGTCTTTTTTTCTTTCCAACGATAATTTATTTAAATCACATTATCAAATCAATTCGTCCCAATCAACGTTTCGACCCACACAAGGGTCTTTTTTAAGACCCTTGTGTGAAAAAGACCCTTGTGTGGGTCGAAATGTTGATTGGGACAAATTTGATGTGATTTAAATAAATTATCGTTGGAAAGAAAAAAAGACCTTTGAGTGCACCTTCTCTCTACTGGATTGTATTATCACGCTAAGGGAGCACCTAGGCAAGCTTTATTCATTTGAAATCAAAGGGGTGAGTGCCAAGATTTAATGTCTGCAAATCCTCAAATGTACACATGTACGCAGATGACACGGTAATCTATGCGAGCAATTCCGATCTACCGCAGCCTGAGGCTGTGCTCCAAGACCAGTTTACAGAGGTAGAAAAGTGGATCGCAAAAAACAAACTGTTCCTGAACACTGACAAAACTGTCACAATGATCTTTGGAACAGTACCTAAATTACACAAATTACACAATTCCAACCTATCCATCAAAACAATTTCAAATGGCAGACTGACCGCAGTCCGCTCTTTCAAATACTTGGGTATGATGTTAGACCCCAATCTATCTTTTGGCCTGCACATAGAAAAGCTTGCATCTAAACTTTATCCAAAACTAGGTGCCCTGTACAGAAACAAATCCTGCCTAAGCCCTACAGTAAAGGAAAAGATTGTACAGCAAATGCTGATGCCAATCATTGATTATGGGGATGTAGTATATGCATCTGCATCGCAATCCCACATTAATAAACTCAACACATTGTATAACTCGTTCTGCCGATTTGTGCTACAATGTAATTACAGGACCCACCATTGTGACATGCTAAAAGAACTAAACTGGCTGTCGCTGGAATCCAGACGCACCCTCCATCTTTCCAGCCTTGTGTTTAAGAGCTTATCTGGGAAACTCCCACCCTACCTGAACGCAATGCTTTCCCCGGCTGTTCCCACTTCCTATAACCTCCGATCCAGTACCAACACTTTACTTAGTCTAACTCAATAAAAAAAGAAAGCAGTTCGATCCTCCTCCTCCTACAGAGCACCGCATTTGTGGAACGACCTCCCGCACAAATTAAAATCTTCCCTAACCTTAAAGTCCTTTAAGAGATCCCTCTCTACATACCTCAAAACAGAATGCACCTGTCATGGTTGATTATATATTTCCTACCTGTTCTATGTTAAATTTTGTATATATTGTATATTAATATTGTTTTTGTATTTTATTGTACACTAACTGTAACAATGCAATGATTTGTGGACCCAGGACATACCGTATATACTCGAGTATAAGACGAGTTTTTTGGCACATATTTTTGTGCTCAAAAAGCCCCCTCGTCTTATACTCGAGTCTAGGTCTGTATTATGGCAACTTACATTGCCATAATACAGACCATGACATGTTGGGGGCCGGAGAAGCTGTTACTTACCTTTACAGCAGCTCCGGTCAGCTCCCAGCACGTCCGCGCGGCTCCTCTGCAAAGCTCCCAGTGTAAATCTCGCGAGACACGCGGGCCGCGAGATTTACACTGGGAGCAGACCGCGAGATTTCCACCGGCAGTAAGTGCCCTTCCCCTGCACAGCCTCCCCTCCCCCCGGACAGCCCCCCCGCCCCCCGGACAGCCCCCCTGCCCCCCGGACAGCCCCCCCTCCCCCCGGACAGCCCCCCCTCCCCCCGGACAGCCCCCCCTCCCTGGCCAAGTATGAAGTAGGGAGGGGGGAACAACAACAACAAAAAAAACACTGTAAAATATTTAATTATAAAAATAAATAAACAAATAAATGCCCAGATTGATGGGAGTCTGACTCCCTTTTCTAACTCCCTGTAGTTAATGCAGAGTGTGTGTGTATATAATGCACACACTCTGCATTAAATACAGGGAGTCAGAAAAGGGAGTCAGACTCCCATCAATCTGAGTCACCCTCTTGCACATAAAATTCAAATGTCTGTATATAATGTAGAGTGTGTGCATTATATACACACACTCTGCATTTTAGGTGCAAGAGGGTGACTCAGATTGATGGGAGTCTGACTCCCTTTTCTGACTCCCTGTATTTAATGCAGAGTGTGTGCATTATATACACACACACTCTGTATATAATGCAGAGTGTGTGTGTGTGTATATATAATGCACACACTGCATTATATACAGGGAGTCAGAAATTGGAGTCAGACTCCCATCAACCTGAGTCACCCTTTTGCACCTAAAAGGTAGGCAACAGGAGGGTGACTTAAATATTATCTACGGTATATTTAATATTAAGTGTGTGTGTGTGTGTGAGAGTGTGTGTGTGTTTGTATGTATGTGTCTGTCTGTCTGTAATATGTATGTGTGCCTGTCTGTTTGTATGTGTGCCTTTGTATGTATGGCTTGTGTGTGTCTGACTGTGTCGATCTGTCTGTATGTGTCTTTGTATGTGTGTGTGTGTCTGTGTGTGTGTGTCTGTATGTGTGTGTCTTTGTATGTGTGCCTGTATGTGTGTGTCTTTGTATGTGTACCTGTATGTGTGTGTGCCTGTATGTATGTGTCTTTGTATGTGTGTGTGTCTCTGTATGTGTGTGTGTTATTGTCTGTCGGGGGGGTAAGAAGGAGGGACGGAGGGGCCACTGGTCCCACTTACCGGTTCTCCGGTGCAGTGTGGGTGTTCTCCAGTGTCTCCCACTCATCCTCTACAGCCTCTGTGGGTGGTCCAATGACTGTTGATATCACCGCTCTTCTTTTCTCCTGCACGCCGACCGTAACGCAGTGCATGCAGTAACACTGCGTGTATAGTATGAGTCCCAACACAGGCTGCTCTATGCAAACATAGTTGGCATTCTTTTTCAAAGTCTTTTTTTTTATCCTGTTAGGAATGGATCCCAGTACTTCTAATCCCGGACCAAAACAAAAACGCAGGTCATACGAAGCTGGTTTCAAGCTCAAGGTTGTGTCAAGAGCAGAAGAAAGCAATAACAGTATTGCAAGTAGGGAATTTTGTGTTGGCGAAAAACAAGTGAGGGATTGGCGGAAAATGAAAGCTGACTTGGAAAAGATTCCAAATGCAAAAAAAGCTCAACGTGGTTTAACGACTTCATATGGGGCTCTAGAAACTGAATTGAATAAATGGGTTATGGAGTGTCGTCAAAATGGTTACTGCGTAACACGCATGGGAATTCGCTTACGTGCCCTTCAAATGGCTAAAGATGACAAATTAAAAGCACCGGGCATTGAAAATTTTGTTGCATCAGCAGGATGGTGTACCCGCTTCATGAATAGGTTTGCCCTATGTTTGCGGCAAAGAACAAAGATTTCCCAGAAGTTGCCAAAAGACCTTGATGAAAAAGTGATGTCATTCCATTCATTCATCATAAAACAAAGAAGGATCCATAACTATGACCTGGGAGATATTGGGAATATGGATGAAACACCTATGACCTTTGATCTTCCAAGCAACAGAACTGTGGCAAGTTTGGGAGAAAAAACTATTTTACTCAGAACCACAGGAAATGAAAAAAACCATTTCACAGTTGTTCTGTCATGTTTGGCTAATGGAACTAAGCTACGGCCTGTCATTATTTTTAAAAGAAAGACCTTGCCTAAAAAGGTCAAATTCCCACCACGAATTACAGTGCGCGCACATGTTAAAGGCTGGATGGATGAAGACGGAACAAAAAAATGGCTGGAAGAAATTTGGAACGGACGACCAGGAGCAGCCTTAAAGAAAAAACCATCATTGCTAGTTTGGGATATGTTCAGAGCCCACACATCTGATGACATAAAAAAATTGGCAAAGTCATCTCAAGTTACTTTGGCCGTTATTCCAGGTGGGCTTACATCTGTATTGCAGCCCCTAGATGTGTGTTTAAATAAACCTTTCAAAGACCGTGTGCGAAAGAGGTGGCATGAATGGATGTCATCTGGTCAACCCCGACTGACAAAAGTTGGAAATCTGATGAAGCCCGACATAGAATTGATAGCAACATGGGTTCGTGATGCATGGGAAGAGATTCCAGAGGACATGGTGCAACGCGCCTTCAAGAAATGTGGCATTAGTAATGCTATGGATGGCAGTGAAGACAGCGCTTTGTATGAGGACAGCAGTGATGGTGATGACTGCGAACTCAGTGATGATGACAATGTCTACGCTGATAACCTCACACCAGCTACAGTTGAAGCTCTGTTTGGACATACAGACGATGAGGAATCCAGTTTTGAAGGATTTTAACTCTTTTAGCTGTTTTAGCTTTAGTTGGTTTTTGTACTGTTAAAGTTATTGTTGATACCATATTGTTTTTCTTTGAAATAAATATTCAAAAACCTTTAACCTACTGATGCCTCAATTATTGTAATTTTATTGGTATCTATTTTTATTTTTGAAATTTTCCAGTAGCTGCTGCATTTCCCACCCTAGTCTTATACTCGAGTCAATCATTTTTCCCAGTTTTTTGGGGTAAAATTAGGGGCCTCGGCTTATATTCGGATCGTCTTATACTCGAGTATATACGGTACTTGAAAACGAGAGAAATCTCAATGTATCTTTCCTGGTAAAATATTTTATAAATAAATATATATATATATATATATATATATATATATATATATAATCCACAAAGACTGCACTCAAATGGCTTTAAATTCAAGTAAGTGATTTATTTAAGCAAATAAATGCATTTAAAGTCGACGTTTCAGTCCAGACGGACTTTTATCAAGGTCTTGATAAAAGTCCGTCTGGACTGAAACGTCGACTTTATATGCATTTATTTGCTTAAATAAATCACTTACTTGAATTTAAAGCCCTTTGAGTGCACTCTTTGTGGATTATATAGAGTGGCTGGAGTTTTGCACAGAGGCAAGAAACAAGACCGGTTAAATTGAGTGCGGGGAACTAGGATTTTTATATTTATATATATATATATATATACACACACACACACATATTCACACACACACCAGCACTCTGGGTCGGCTAATACATAAAAAAAAAAAACACTATAGGGCTATTCAGCAAAGCAATAGAAAGATAAATACTATATATACGCTCGCGTATATATAGTATGTATTATCTTTTTATTGTCCTGATGAATGGCCCTATAGGTTTTTGTTTTTTTAATTGGATGACCCAGAGTGCTGGTATGGATTAAAAAGTGTGTGTGTGTATGTATATATATATATATATATATATATATATATATATTATTGTTATTTTCCTTTTTCTAATTCAAAATATTCGGTCGTTCAGGGTAAAAAGTTTAATTATACAGTAAGCATACTCACATGCAGACACAGACAATCTCACTGACTCATTGATACAGCTCATTTATACACTGCAATGGCGTACACACAACCCATGGGGCCCCGGTGCGCGGGCTGGGGCCGCAACACATGGTTAACACTGAGGGTTAATCCAGCCTCTAGTGGCTGTCTCATTGACAGCCGCTAGAGGATTTTCTGTGATTCTCACTGTGAAAATCACAGTGAGAAGACGCTGAACGTCCATAGGAAAGCATTGAGTAATGCTTTCCTATGGGCGGTTTGAATGCGCTCGTGGCTCTTGCCACGCATGTGCATTCGGAGCTGAGAGGCAAATCGGGGCAGAGAGATCCCGAGCACCAAGGGAGTCTGGCGCTGGAGAAAGGTAAGTGCTTAAGACACACACACACACACACTCTCATGAACAGATGCACACATTTACTGACAGACACACACTCAGTGACAGACGCACACAAACATACTCAGTAACAGACACACACACTAACACACACACTAACACTAACACACTCTAACACTAACACACACACTAACACACACACTCTAACACTAACACACACACTAACACTAACACACACACAAACACACACACACACACACACACACACTCTAACACACTCACTAACACACACACACACACACACACTAACACACACACACTAAAACACACATTCTAACACTAACACACAGACTCTAACACTAACACACACACTAACACTAACACACACACTCTAACACTAACACACTCACTAACACTAACACACACTCTAACACTAACACACACACTAACACTAGCACACACACTAACACTAACACACACACACTAACACATACACTATAACACTAACACACTCATGCATTTTTTTTTTTCATTTAATCCCCCCAGCCTCCTTACCTGTGGGAGAGCTGAGGGGATTCCCTGGGGTCCAGTGGTGTTGCTGGCCCTGCTGCCATCCGGCTGGCGGGCACGCGAGGGAGCACTCTCCCCTGAGTGCTTCCTCTTCAGCTCCCTCGCGCGCCGCGTACTGATGCCGGAGCCGGAAGATGACGTAATCTTCCAGCTCCGGTTTCAGTGCGGTGCGCGAGGGAGCTGAAGAGAAAGCACTCAGGGGAGAGTGCTCCCTCGCGCGCCCGACAGCCGGGTCACAGCAGGGCCAGCCTCGGGGGGCCCTGAGGTGGCTGGCTCCTGGGCCCCCCAGGAGAAGAGCCTGGCCCAGTGACATACATACCTGGGTGGCAGGGCGGCCGGGCCCCCTGGTGGGCCGGGCCCGGTCGCAGCCGCGACCCCTGCAACCCCGGTATGTACGCCACTGATACACTGGCTCACAGACAGACAATCTCATTGATATACATAAACTCACTGATATACACAAATATGCTCACTGACAGACAATCTCACTGACACACACAGACAATCTTACTGGTACACACACAAACATAGTACAAACTCTAACACTCACACAAGCTTACTACCGAGAAACTGATTCATATACACACGCTCACTACAGACAAACTCACTGACACACACACACTCACTAAAGAAAAGCTCACTGACACACACACATACAATCACTGTCATTGGCTGAACCAGAGAGTGTAAATTTTGTTTAATGTGTGTATGTATTATAATAATAATAATAATAATAATAATAATAATAATAATAATAATAAAAAATCACTATTTATTTATTTTATTACATTTATGAATTTATTTATTTTTTTGGCTTTTTGAAAACTCCTACCCCCCAGCCTTTGGAATATTATGCAGATAAAATATTTTTTTGAGTTGATTAACATATATATACACACACCTTGATTAGTGAAACTTCCCATTGTTTCTATTGGGGTATATCAAAACTAGATATGTATTTATACTCTGTTTACACCCGCCAAAAAAGAAAAAGTTCTTTAAAAAGAAAAATAATAATAATAATAACAAATTATTGTTACTAAGTGGCCAAGCAGTAACTCTACCAAGGCTTGGTCTTAGACAGGATTCTAGATTCCACATCACGATATTTAAAAAAAATATATATATTTTTTCAGCCTAGTAAGCTATCTTTTATATAGAGCTTAATTCCCCAGGAGCTAAAGGCAAGTTTAAAGTAACTTTAAAACTTGAAATAACTTTTAAGTAACTTTGCACTCTAAAGCACCATAGCCACTTCACCTTACTTACCTGTCACAGAAGGCTGTGGGAGACAAGGAGCACTGGGATGTGATGTCTCCATTTTCTGACCTCTTCCTTCCAGGTCAGCAGCGTGTGTGGGGGTGGAGCTTGCTCACAGGAGGCGGGGCTTGAGTCCGGGGGCGCGAATTGCTGAAGATTCAGGAGGGAGATTTAGAACTTCCTCTGGCCCCCTGGCAGCCTAAATGGGCCGCACCAGCACCTCCCTTCAGCCCCAGCCCCTCCCTCCCTTATTTCCCTCGGACTGACACAGGCTGTTACAGTCCGAGGTAAAATTATTTAAATTACACATTAGGGCTTCCTGCCAGCCCCAAGTGCTGGGGCCCTCCGGGAAATTCCCCGGTATCCCAGTGGGTCAGTCCGGCCCTGGATATTATAATGCAGATAGATATAAAACTTGTCTTCTTAACAAACGTTAAGCATTTTGACTTAGTAGTATGGGTACTGTGGCCTATTTAATTTTGTCCTGCAATGTAAAAGATTGCTGTTTTATAGATACAGATGTTTACTTGGCACACCTCTAGTGTCTTGTGCCACTAGACCAGTGTGTCAGGGTACCTGTAGTCTCTACCTCAGAGGAGGTGAGAGACTTAGACGTTTATCCTCCCAGAGGGGTTGTTTCTTCAGTTCCTCGCGGTTCTCTCGGCCATTTACAAGCCGACCGCGAGGGATCCACTTCCTTATATGACGCGACGCTCAGTAGTCGACGTCATGACGCCAACCCGGGTCGACCTGTCAGTCAAGTCCCGAGCACTAATCAGTACTCGTCGGGGGCGTGATTACCCTCTAGAATCAAGGTATAAAGTAAGGCTTTCGGCATCTGCTCATTGCCCTGTCGTGGTTCTAGCCTGTCTAGTCACTCAGTGCTCTTGTATTCTAGTTGTCTCTTTGGTTCTGACCCGGCTTGTTTGTACTACCCTGTTTATCTCTGTTACCCTTTGACTCGGCTTGTCTCTCGCTTACCTGTCCTCTCGTTCCCTAGACCTCGGCTTGTTCCTAGACCATTCTCTACTTACTCCTTACGTTAAGTCCGGCCATTCTAAGGTCCGGTATACGTACCTACCACCTGTTTGTACTCTGCATGTTGGATCCCTGTCCCGATCCTGACATTACGACAGGGCCAATGGATCCTGCAGGTACAAACACTCAGGTTGGTCCTTCTGACTCTAGGTTCGACGCCATGGATCACAGAATGGACCAGATGGCTCTAGCACTACAGGCGTTACTATCTCGTTCTGGTAATCAACCAGAGGAGATGCGTAATACTTCTATCTCTCCTTTGAGTTCAGGTCTAGAGGTAGCCACTGTAGGTGCTTCTTCCCGTATCACTCCACCTGTACGTTATGGTGGTTCTCCAGAGAAGTGTCGTGGTTTCTTAAACCAAATAGGTATCCATTTCGAATTACAACCCCGCTCCTATCCTACAGATAGGGCGAAGGTTGGATTTATTATCATATTACTTGTTGAGAAAGCTTTGAGATGGGCCAATCCATTGTGGGAAAATGATAATCCGTTAGTATATAATTATAATGCCTTTGTAGCTGCTTTCAGAAGAACTTTTGACCCTCCAGGTAGAAAGGTCAATGCAGCTAGATTACTGTTGCGCCTTAGACAAGAAAACCGAACACTTGTGGATTATGCACTAGAGTTCAGGTCCTTGGCGGCAGAGGTTAAGTGGAATGAACAGGCTTATATAGTTTTTTTTTTAAACGGGTTATCAGACATAATCCTTGACGAGGTTGCTACTAGAGAGCTTCCTGAAAATTTGGAGGATTTAATTTCTTTTATTTCTCGCATTGACGAACGTTTAAGAGAGAGGCAGAACACTCGAGAGAGAAACCGTAGACCTTCCTTTAAACTAGCTTCTTCATTTCAAAGTTCTGAATCCACAACCTCACTTTTTCCAGAACCTATGCAGATAGGCAATACTCGCCTCTCAGAAGAGGAGAGACAGTACAGGAGAAGGGAGGGGTTGTGTATGTACTGTGGAGTCAGAGGTCATTTACGCCTAAATTGTGCTAATCGCTCGGGAAACGCTCGCACCTAAGTTTCTCTTGAGGACACGCCTTGGGTGTTTCTATTTTGTCCTCTAATCTTAATTATAAAGATCACAGGCTTCTGCTACCCGTTTCTTTAACTTGGGAGAAGGGAGTACTAGAAACTATGGCATTGATAGATTCCGGAGCTGCTGAGAGCTTTATCGACCAAGTTTTTGTTACCAAACACGCTATCCCATCCCAGTTAAGGGAGACACCCTTGGCCGTTGAGGCCATAGATGGTAGACCTTTAGTTGAGCCTGTTATTTTCCGTGAAACCATACCCGTTAAATTAACTGTTGGTATCTTACACGAGGAAGACATATCTTTATTGCTTATTTCTTCTCCTTCTGTTCCCATAGTCCTGGGGGTACCCTTGGTTAAAAAAACATAACCCTATTATTGATTGGGAATTAGGGGAGATAATCTCATGGGGTCAGGGTTGTCAGGACAGGTGCTTACGGACAGTGTCACCGCTTTGCGCAGTTAACACACCGATTAATTCTACCTACTCTACAGAGGTACAAATACCGCCCCAGTACCTGGATTTAAAGGCAGTATTTGACAAAAAGAATGCTGATACTTTACCTCCACACAGGTCTTTTGATTGTAAGATTAATCTACTACCTGGTACTATGCCCCCCAGGGGTAATGTATATCCTTTGTCCACTAAAGAGAACTTAGTCTTAGAGGAGTATATTCGTGAAAACCTTGAAAAAGGATTCATTAGGAGATCCTCCTCTCCTGCTGGGGCTGGGGTTTTTTTTGTTAAAAAGAAGGATGGTACACTAAGACCTTGCATTGATTATCGAGGTTTGAACAAAATAACCATTAGAAATGCCTACCCAATTCCTTTGATTACCGAGCTCTTTGATCGTCTAAAAGGCTCCAAGATTTTCACCAAGTTAGATCTCAGAGGGGCGTATAACTTGGTGAGAATTCAGCAGGGACACGAGTGGATGACGGCGTTCAATACCCGTTATGGGCACTATGAATACACAGTAATGCCTTTTGGCCTCTGTAATGCTCCGGCAGTATTTCAGGACCTGATCAATGAAGTTCTTAGGGAATTTCAACATGACTGCGTTATTGTATATCTGGATGATATACTTATACACTCTAGAGAGATTGAGACTCACCACAGACAAGTCAGAAGGGTATTGCGCAAGCTTCTTCAACATGGCCTGTACTGCAAATCGGAGAAATGCAGCTTTGACCAATCCCAGATAAACTTTCTTGGTTATGTGATTTCTGGGGAAGGGTTTAAGATGGACCCGGATAAGCTCCAGTCCATTTTGGATTGGCCTTTACCCAGGGGCCTCAAGGCCATTCAGAGGTTTATTGGATTCTCCAACTATTATAGGCGCTTCATTAAGGGTTACTCTTCAATTATAGCTCCTATTACCAATATGACCAGACAGGGGGCTGACACTAAGAACTGGTCTACTGAAGCCCTTCTTGCCTTCAAAACACTCAAGGAACTGTTTGCTTCTGCACCAATTTTAGTTCACCCTGATACGACTCTGCCTTTCCTACTCGAGGTAGACGCCTCAGAGACAGGTATAGGTGCTATCCTGTCCCAAAGGTTAGGTGTGGATAAGCCCTTACATCCATGTGTTTTTTTTTCCAAGAAACTATCAGGCCCTGAGAGCAGATATGACATTGGTGACAGGGAACTACTAGCAGTTATCATGGCTTTAAAGGAGTGGAGACATTTATTGGAGGGCACCTTACATCCTGTTACTATTTTGACAGACCACAAGAACCTGTCCTATATTGGGGAGGCCAAGCGCTTGTCCTCCAGGCAAGCTCGTTGGTCTTTATTCCTCACGCATTTCAATTACGTGCTCACTTATAGACCTGGTTCTAAGAATTCTAAAGCCGATGCTTTGTCTCGACAATATGAACCTTCTGCGATATCTGAGCCGGTTTTGTCTTCTATAGTACCCAGGTGCAATATTATCGCCAACACGAGTCTTAAGATTCACTCTCCATTGCTTGGTCAGATCATGAAGTTGCAGCATCTGGCGCCTAGACAGACTCCTGGGGCAAGGCATTTCGTTCCTCCTGAACTCCAACTGGAACTCTTACAGTGTTTTCACAACAGTAAGGCGGCTGGGCATCCGGGTATTCGCAAGACATGTTCCTTGATCTCTAAAGATTTCTGGTGGCCTTCTTTACGGAAGGATATTAGGGATTTCATCGGAGCATGTGAGGTCTGTATGAAGACTAAGCAACCTCATACGCTTCCATGTGGGTTGTTACATCCCTTGAACATTCCAGAGAGACCATGGTCCTGTTTGGCTATGGACTTCATTGTAGATTTGCCTGTTTCTAAAAAACAGACTGTGATCCTCACGGTGGTTGATAGGTTTACTAAGATGGCTCATTTCGTGCCCTTAAATAAACTCCCGACTTCTCCTGAATTGGCGGAGATATTCGCGAGAGAGATTTTTCGCTTACATGGGATACCTTCCGAAATTGTTTCCGATAGAGGTTCCCAATTTGTTTCACGTTTTTGGAGATCCTTCTGTTCTCAACTAGGCATCAAATTGAATTTTTCTTCTGCCTATCACCCTCAGTCTAACGGAGCTAACGTACCAATCAAAAGATTGAACAATATTTGCGTTGTTTTGTTTCTGAACACCAGGACGATTGGGTCGGTTTAATTCCTTGGGCGGAGTTTGCACACAATAATCTCGTTTGTGATTCTACTCGTTCCAGTCCCTTCTTCATGAATTATGGCTTTCATCCTTCCATTCTTCCCTCGGTTTCTCCTTCCCAAGGGGTACCGTCGGTTGATGTTCATGTTGCCAATTTGAGGAAGTTGTGGGATCAGACTCGACAAATTCTCCTACATAATTCCATGTTGTTCAAGAAACACGCTGATAAGCACAGAAGGGCGGCTCCGGTTTTTGTTCCAGGTGATAGGGTATGGTTGAGTACTAGAAACATTCGTTTGAAGGTTCCTTCTATGAAATTCGCTCCTCGTTACATTGGCCCTTACAGGGTTCTGACTCGAATTAACCCAGTTGCGTATCGCCTAGCTCTTCCAGCTGCCTTACGCATTCCTAACTCCTTTCATGTTTCTTTACTGAAACCGCTAGTCTGTAACAGATTTTCCTCCACTATATCCTCTCCTCGCTCTGTTCAGGTTGAGGGTCAGGAGGAGTATGAAATCAACTCCATCATCGATTCTCGAATCTCCCGGGGGAAGTTACAATATCTTATTGACTGGAAGGGATATGGTCCTGAGGAGAGGACTTGGGTACCTCAAGAGGGTGTACATGCTCCTCGCCTCCGCAGGGCTTTTCACTCCCGTTTTCCATCTCGTCCCGGTTCCTTCCGCCCGGTGGGCGTTTCTGAGAGGGGGGGTACTGTCAGGGTACCTGTAGTCTCTACCTCAGAGGAGGTGAGAGACTTAGACGTTTATCCTCCCAGAAGGGTTGTTTCTTCAGTTCCTCGCGGTTCTCTCGGCCATTTACAAGCCGACCGCGAGGGATCCACTTCCTTATATGACGCGACGCTCAGTAGTCGACGTCATGACGCCAACCCGGGTCGACCTGTCAGTCAAGTCCCGAGCACTAATCAGTACTCGTCGGGGGCGTGATTACCCTCTAGAATCAAGGTATAAAGTAAGGCTTTCGGCATCTGCTCATTGCCCTGTCGTGGTTCTAGCCTGTCTAGTCACTCAGTGCTCTTGTATTCTAGTTGTCTCTTTGGTTCTGACCCGGCTTGTTTGTACTACCCTGTTTATCTCTGTTACCCTTTGACTTGGCTTGTCTCTCGCTTACCTGTCCTCTCGTTCCCTCGACCTCGGCTTGTTCCTAGACCATTCTCTACTTACTCCTTACGTTAAGTCCGGCCATTCTAAGGTCCGGTATACGTACCTACCACCTGTTTGTACTCTGCGTGTTGGATCCCTGTCCCGATCCTGACACAGTGGAAGGTAACTTTCATAGTTGGTGCCCCTGATGTAGTTCCACTGCTATAAACAGGGCAGGCTCGGTTATGTGATGTTTGACATCCTCACATTTTGTAAGAAGAAGATGTTGCACGTACTCTGATGCTGATCATAGGAAAGCATTGGATTCACTGCTTCCCTATGAGAAGCATATCTTTGGACAGGGGTGGCATTTGCTGCAGATGCACTTCTCACCGCCAGTGCTTGTAAATGAGAAGCATTGGCTTGGACGAGAAGATGAACAGAAGACGGCCTGCAAGACAGACAGAATGTCGGTGCTGAAAAAATGGTAAGTGAAATCCTTCTTCCGATTTTTTTTTAAAATTACATTTGGGGGGTGACCTGGATCTAAAACAGAAGTAGAACACTGTACCGTTAAAAATAGGAATGAAAGAAAGAAAACAGTTAACTCAATAAAAAATACATGAGAAACATAAAATATGTTTTGTTAATAACTGCAGATTTAATCATTAACCATTAATAGTGCCTAGAGTTTTGCACTAAATTGAATGATCCTAAAACACAGAAGTCGTATTTGAAAAAGGGATATCTTTGTTGATTTCTCCCTGAGCAAGTAATACTATTTATACATTGCCCCTAGTCTATTCCATTCGTACAGCCGATCTGACTAAACTGCAAGTTGTTGACATGACCCTTAGCGAGATCCTGTTCAAGTTACACATTGTTGATATAACAAATCTGCCATGTGTAAATAGTTTTACTTGGTATTATTTGTTCATATAACCATTTCTCTCAGCTAACTACCTGTTTATTGCCTTCAGAACTGGTGATTCAGGGTTTAGAATAGACAGCAGTGTTTCACGGAGAGTTTGAAGAGAAAGCGGCAATAGTTGTGTTGATTGAGGCGCTGCAGAGTGAGCAAAAGGCTTGGAGGCAGAATGCAGTGTGCTGACTGGAACAGCTGCAAGAAGATCTCTACTTCAAAATGTCTTCATTGTGAGATAAGGAAGGTCATTCATCAAAAACCACAGAGTGGTGTGGACTCCTAATTGCTGCAATTTTTGTCACTCAATAGCAACTCAGAAAGAAAAGAAAATAAATATGTTGGCCAATGTTTCTGTAGCCCAGAAGTTTAACTAGTTGAGACTCCAATGGATTATTTTCAGGTGGACTATTTGTTTTTGAACAGCGTTCTATTCAGGCTGTGATCAGGAATCGCTGTTCATTTTTAAAATGTGTTAGAATAGAGCTGCTTTTGGTATAAATAAATATTTAAAACTTCTGAAACTGTAAAACCAGTCACCATATCTATTTGATAAACTCTAACAGTAGGTGGAGCTGCAGCAAGCATATATCCTTGAATAGAATATACAGTTTATTATTATTATTATTATTTTATTATTTATATAGCGCCAACAAATTCTGTAGCGCTGTACAATGGGTGGACTAACAGACACATAATTGAGATCAGACCACTGGACTACAGGAACAGAGGGGGTTGAGGGCCCTGCTCGATGAGCTTACATGCTAGAGGGAGTGGGGTATAGTGACACAAAGGGTTAAAGTAGGGGAATTAAATAGTTTGTTAGAGAAGGGTTTATTGAGTGCTTGGTAGGTCATTTTTGACAGTTGCAGGAAAGGACGAAAAAGAGAGGACCACAGGCACTCCAAATTGAAACCGTATGCAGATTTATTAGGAAAAAATGCAACGCCAAGCAACGTTTCGACCAACAAAGGTCCTTTTCAAGCTTGAAAAAGACCTTTGTTGGTCGAAACGTTGCTTGGCGTTGCATTTTTTTCCTAATAAATCTGCATTAGGTTTCAATTTGGAGTGCCTGTGGTCCTCTCTTTTTCGTGTATTATTCTGGGATTGCTGGTCCTGATCCGGAGCACCCTTGCCCGTTGGGATTGAGTGCGGTTCCCACTATCTACTTAGTTGCAGGAAAGGAGTCATGGGGTGGGGGATGAGAAACCTGCTGACAGTGTAATTGATACGCTTTAATGAAGAAGTGAGATTTTTTGAAGGAGTGGAGGCTGGGTGAAAGTCTGATTGAGGAGGGAAGGGAGCTCCACAGAATAGGTGCAGCCCTGGAGAAGTCTTGAAGGCGAGCGTCAGAGGTGGGGATCCGAGCAGAGGATAGGCGTAGGTTACATAGTTACATAGTTACATAGCTGAAAAGAGACTTCAAGTTCAGCCTTCCTCACATATGTTTTTTGCTGTTGATCCAAAAGAAGGCAAAAAACCCAGTTTGAAGCACTTACAATTTTGCAACAAGCTAGGAAAAAAATTCCTTCTTGACCCCAGAATGGCAGTCAGATTTATCCTTGGATCAAGCAGTTATTACCCTACATTGAAAGATTATATCCTTGAATATTCTGTTTTTGCAAGTATGCATCTAGTAGCTGTTTGAACATCTGTATGGACTCTGATAAAACCACTTCTTCAGGCAGAGAATTCCAAATCCTGATTGTTCTTACAGTAAAAAAAACCTTTCCTTTACCTTAGACGAAATCTTCTTTCTTCTAGTCTAAACGCATGACCTTGTGTCCTATGTAAAGTCCGGTTTGTGAATAGATTTCCACACAATGGTTTGTATTGGCCTCGAATATATTTGTATAATGTTATCATATCCCCTCTCAGGCGATGTTTTTCTAAACTAAATAGGTTTAAATTTGTTAACATTTCTTCATAGCTGATATGTTCCATTCCTTTTATTAATTTTGTAGCGAGCCTCTGCACTTTTTCTAGTGCCATAATATCCTTCTTTAGAACAGGTGCCCAAAATTGCACAGGTGCCCAAAATAGGTCTTGGGCTGAGCGCAGGGGTCTCGACGGGACATACTTGTGTATGAGGGAGGATAGGTATGTTGGAGCAGCATTATGTAGGGATTTGTAAGCAAGCGCCAGAATTTTAAATTGGGCCCTATATCTAACTTTTCTGCATGTCCTTATGGTTAATGGTTTACACTAGACTTGAAGGTTGGTTTCATTTAGAACTGCAATTTGTCCAAATAAGGGCCGATTGGGTGATTGAATTTCCAAACTCACAACTGAAATGTAGCTCAATCACAAGACAAACAAAACATGCTATAGCTGAGCATGCTTGTTTTAAATTGTTTTAAATTGTGGTTATGCATTCCACAAGTTGAAACAAAACACAGCAATAGACTGCCTCTTGAGTTTAGCTCCACTGAGCTAATTAACCAGGAAGTAACAGGGCAGTTCATCTAATTGATATTGAGGGGGATGTAACAAGATTAATTTATAAAAGTGTCAATGTCTATTAAAATCTTCACGTTTTGTAAAATGAAAAAAAGAAAAAGCTGAAAGTGCAAGCGTAAGTGTTTTAGGAGTTTACTGTGTCCATTTAAAGTTTACCTAGTGTACGGGGGCGTGTCCTGGAAGCCGAGCGCACCGGCCGCATGTGCTAGGAGCTCCGCTCAAACCGGCTTCAAACGAGCAATTAACCCGGCGATAACGGCGAAATCCAGCGCCCACCGCAGCCATGTCGCAGCCTAAAAGCAAGCGGACGACTGACAAGGCTGAAAAAGCAAATTTCTTTGCGGCAAGAGCCGGTCACGGCAAAAACTGGCAGCCGCCAGACCAGGCCCAAGATGGCGCCGACAGCGACCAGGAGGCTGTTACACACACCCTGGTAGGAGAACCCCCACTCACCCACAGCATAATGAAAAACTTGCTGGAAGAAATGTCTGACAAACTCCTCCAGAAGCTAGACACTGCACTGAAAGACCTCAAGAAAGAGGTGCAAGATCTAGGACACAGAACGTCCCAAGCAGAAAACAAAATTGAGGAAATTTCTGAAGCCCATAATGCACTGGCGGACAAAGTGGAAGGGCTAGCTGCACAGGTACTGGCGCAAGACACCAAGATCGCAGACATGGAGGATCGCGCCCGCAGGAACAATCTGAGAATCAGGGGTATCCCTGAGACGGTGGGCACTGCTGACCTTACCGCACACACTACGGGCTTACTACGACACTTAGCTCCTGATTTGCCTGCAGATGTGCTCCTCCTGGACAGGATCCACCGCACGGCAAGGCCTACATTTTTACCACCAGACACCCCGAGAGATGTACTCGTGAGACTCCACTACTTTCACGCCAAGGAGGTCATCTTGGCGGCAAACAGAGCTGGAAAACCACTACCTGCTGAATTCACAAACCATACAATTTTTGCAGACATCTCAGCCTACACTCTAAAAAGAAGGAGAGATTTCAGATCAATCACAGTGTCGCTGAGGGACCACAAACTGCCGTACAGATGGGGCTACCCCACCAAACTACTTGTCACCAGAGGAGGGAAAACGACGGCAATTGCTACTCCAGAAGAAGGGGAGAGGATCCTAAAGACATGGGACATTGCTCCGACGATAGTTCCACCTACAACAAGAGACGGGTCCAGAATCGCCCCGGAATGGAGAAAGGCCAAAAAGAAATAAGAACGAGACACCATGGACTATAGGCCGCCACGGCCTTAAACACTCCGCTTGACAGACAGACTCTGTGCAACCAGCTGGGTAATGTACCGTTTTGGTAACGGGGAGGAATATGTAAAATATAGCAGGGTATGGGGGAGGCCCAGGAACCTAAGCGGGTACGGCTACTTTAGGAATATACTCCTCTTTAAAGGGCTCTCCCGAAAAGGAGTCGCCCATGCACTTCTCTCTTCAGCCACAAAAAAAAAAAAAAAAAACGCTTTAAAGATAGGCACATTAAGAGAGGGACACAGAGATACGGAGAGAAGGATCTGTACAAACAGGGGAAAGACAATCAAATAATAAAAAAAAAAAAAAAAAAAAAAAAAAAAAAAAAAACAGGGTTACATACTGTTACACATAACTCAGAAGCACATGAGGGAGGGAGCTCCCACAGGACGAGAGGTTGTTACCTCTACCCCCAAGGCACGTCCACGCAGTGCCTAGCCATAAGGATGGCATACGTAGTATCAGTTCAGAATTGTTTGTATTATATGTTATTGATTATTATCTGTTATGTTTATTATGTTAATGTGACTGCACACTTCATGGGGCATATGGGTGGCCCCAAACCACTCCTCCAGGGTAGCAAACAAACAAATTATGCTAGACACGACAAACGCCCTCACACTCCACTCAGGGGAAGCTCACGAAACACTATGAGGACCACCCTGCTCAGCTTGACTCGGCTGGGAAGAGCAGGGACCCTCGCACAAATATTCACTCCAAAGAGTAACACACAACCTCGCACACGACAACCACCGTGAGGATATGTACATATAACATAAGGGGACTGAATGTCCCTGCAAAGAGACACCTCCTCACCCGCGACCTCCGTGCTGCTCGCACTGACGTCCTCTGCCTACAAGAGACACACTATCGCACAGGCGACTTCACCAACACGCTGCTTACAGACTTCCCACATCAGTTCCACTCCACGTCTAGTACGAAATCAAAAGGTGCTTCCATCCTGATAAGCAAGGAGATTAAATTCTCCCTACATAACCAGGACATTGACTCCAACGGCAGATATGTCATAGTGTCTGGGACGCTAAATGACATGGAGTACACGATTGCAAACATCTACTCGCCCAATACCAACCAGCGGAATTTTCTGCACCACATCCTCCACAAATTAGCAAACATACAATACGGCATCACGATACTATGCGGGGACTTTAATCACGTCCTAGACCCAAAACTAGACACTACCCTATCTATACACAGCCGCAGACACCGTCCACTTAAAAGACAAAGCAAGGCCATACAAAAACTCCTACACACACACCACTTTTATGACGCCTGGAGACTCGCTCACCCTACCGAAAGAAACTACACCCACTACTCCCCAGTACATAACTCCTATTCCAGGATTGATCACTTCCTGGTATCCGGCGCACATCTCAACCAAATACAGTTATGTGACATAGGCCAAATAACATGGTCGGATCACGCACCAGTTACGCTAGAGCTCAAAGATAGTTACGACTTCAGACGCCGAAGCCCCTGGAAAATAAATGACTCACTACTGCAGGACAGGAGATTTACAGAGGAACTTACTGCGGAGTTACGGGATTACTTCGCGAACAATGACACAGGAGACATAGCCGCCACAACGGTGTGGCAAGCCCATAAGGCAGTCATGAGGGGCCTATTAATAAGAAGAGCAGCGTTTGTAAAGAAATCCACACAAACACAACTCAAGGCTTGGCAGAAGGAATTATACGATCTAAACACGCAAAACCAGATCTCACCGACAGACACAGCAAAACACCGCATAACCCACATATCGAGGCTCATACACCAACAAGCTATAGATCAAGTAAACAGGCATATGACCAAGCTAAACGCAACGCACTATGTCCAAGGCAACAAGGCTAGCAAATTGTTAGCACTTCGCCTAAAAATCAGACAATCGAACCAAAAAATACACCACCTCATAGACCAGGAAGGGAAAAAAGCTTCGACTCCGAAAGATATCAGCGATGTATTCGCCCAATATTACTCGGACTTATACAACCTTAAAGACAACGCCTCCACCACACAACCGACTGAACAGGGTATAGCAGACTACCTAGACAGGACACAACTCCCGTCGCTAACACAATCACAACAAGACACACTCAACAACCCGATCACGTGTCGGGAAATGATAAACGCAATAGACTCACTGCCAAATGGGAAATCCCCGGGCCCGGACGGATTCAACAACGCATACTATAAAAAATTTAGAGACACGTTAGCGCCTCACCTGGTCAAAACCTTCAATGAGGCAATCACCGCCCAGTCCCTACCCAGGGAAATCCTACTAGCACACATAGTGACGCTGCCGAAACCAAACAAGACTCCGACAACACCACAGAACTTTAGGCCCATATCACTTCTAAACACAGACGCTAAATTGCTCGCGAAAATATATGCCACGAGACTAGGATCGGTAATACCGCACATTATACACAACGACCAGGTGGGATTCGTTAAAGGGAGGCAGGGATCGGACAACACCAGGAAGGTCATAACTCTATTGCATAAAATACACACTCAGGACAAAGGGGGGATCCTGGTCTCCCTGGATGCAGAAAAGGCCTTTGACCGTCTGCACTGGGGATTCCTCCACAGGGTTCTGGAAAAGTTCGGGGTCCCGGAGGCGGTGGCGGCAGTGATAAAAGCCTTGTATAGCGCGCCGACGGCGCAGGTACTGAACTCTGGATTTCTGTCAGAGCCCTTTAAGCTCACCAACGGGACTAGGCAAGGATGCCCTCTGTCCCCGCTGCTGTATGTGCTGGCACTAGAACCCCTGGCGATAAACATTAGGGCGAACACCTCCATACATGGGGTGAGAGTGGGGAGCAATGAACACAAGGCCAACCTATTCGCAGACGACATTCTACTCACACTCACACAACCCCAGGTGTCACTACCAAATCTGCTGCACGAGATCCGCAGATATGGAGACCAGTCATACTACAAGCTGAATGTCACAAAGACGCAGGCAATGGGGGTGGGGATACCAGGCCATATCGCTGCACAATTAAAAGCCACGTTCCCACTGGATTGGAGAGATGATTATCTCACTTTCCTGGGCCTCAGGATCACAAAGACGATAGCTGGACTCCATGAACACAACTACGGAAAACTCAGAAGGGACATAATAGACACCCTACAAACATGGGAGGGCAAATACCTATCATGGGTGGGTAGGATAGCAGCCATAAAAATGATGGTGATGCCTAAACTACAATATCTATTCCGTACGTTACAGATCCCACTCCCCAAAATATTCCTACAAAAACTACAACAAATCCTAAATAGATTCGTCTGGGCGAACCGAAAAATTAGGGTAGCAGAAAAAATACTGCGCAAACCGGTGACGGAAGGGGGCTTGGGGCTGCCAGATGTAGGCGCATACTACAGGGCGACCCTCCTAGCTACAATGGTGCAAGCACACAAGGCAGACGACAGGCCGCAGTGGGTGGACATCGAATCGATATGGGCATGCCCAAAAGGGATACACCACCTATTCTGGATACCCCACCACATGCGCCCACTACCCAAAGAGGTTCCCGACACCACCTCACTACTATTGAGAACATGGGACACAACCAAACGCCTTGTAGGATACGATAAACAGTGGTCACTAGCAACCCCGATTCAGAGCATACATATAGCCAACCCCACATTCAATTATAAACCGTGGGAAAAAGGGGGATGCTCATTAGTCAAACACTTATATCAAAATGGCACATTAATGCAATTCCCGGACTTACAGAACAGGTACGACCTACCGCCCCAATCGCTGTTTTCATATCTCCAACTCAAGTCACTCCTAGAAAATGACACAGGGGTAACCACACCAAAGAAAGCACAGGGTATTGAAAGAATGTGCATAGCCAGAACGACACCGCGAAAGTTAATCTCGACCATATACAAAGCGATGACTGACCCACTAGACGAAAATAGGGAGAAATTCCAGGAGGCATGGCAAATAGATATAGGCAAAACACTAACAAACGAACACTGGCAGCATGCATTTACAGCACACAAAGGCAGATCCAGATGCGCTTCCCACCTGGAGTTGTTGCGCAAAATACACTACAGATGGTACATGGTGCCGGCTCGGCTTGCGACTATATACCCCCACACATCGGTGAACTGCTGGAGATGCGGGAGGGAGAAAGGCACGATGTACCACATATGGTGGACGTGCCCCCGTATCAAAGATTACTGGGTAGCGGTAGGCAACATACTTTCCACAGCCCTGCATCAACCTATCAAACTGGAGCCCGAGTGTGGAATCCTTTTCATGACCCTGGACAGGTTTCCCAAACCCCAGGCATTTACAATGTTCCACATACTAATAGCCGCAAATTTACACATAGCAAAGGCGTGGAAGCAAACAGACGCCCCAGACATAGACACAGTGATAAAACAAACCACAATGAACATAGACTATGAAACAAGGATACACACAGGGCACAATGTGCAAGAGTACAGAATAAACGCCAAAAGCGAATGGGATAGGTCCCTGGAGGCGTTTAATAAAGGACAAGGGAAAGGGACAAGTCATAAGCTGCTCCAGTAAGCAGAAAGAGCAAGAAAAACACGGGGAAGGTGGGATAGCAGATGGAGGTACCAGAGCGCACCCAAGACAGCCCACACTAACCATGAGGGAAAGACCAGGGGAATGGACACCCATGATGTATATAGTTGTGTCGAAAGACACCCATAATGTATATAGTTGTGCTGGGGACACCCCACGCTTACGGGGGAGACAATACACCTACCTAATAACCACCAAGTTAGAGAGACAACCATTAACAAAATGATTGAGCAACATGATGAAGCGGTGCAAGCCAGTAAGCTCCAGGGACATACCAGGAATTCTCTCTCGGGTGGAAAAAGGAACGTGATTAGGTCCCCCCCCCCCCCCTCACCCTCCCCCCTTGCCCCCTTCCCTATCTAACCTTCCCCCCCCACCCCCACCCCACCCCCCCTACAAAAGAGCACTTACGCCAACTAAACACCTGAAGCCCTAACGGCACATCCCCAGCCTGAGAGACTCCTCTGAGGGAGCCAATACAGCCAACAAGGGTAACACCGCACTTGCATGTGATAAGGGATACGTAAGAAGAAAGGGCTGGCAGGATATGTGCACTATATGGATGTAAAACCGGTCAGATACCTACATCCCACCCCTCCTTTTGAATATAAAAAGTGTCAATTGGAAAAATAGAAAGTGTAGCATAGATAAGCCGCAAGCAACTGTTGGCAATTTGGGTGATTGCAAACGATGTGAATCTGAAAATGTAACTATGCACAAATGTCTTATTGCTATATTCCCCTTCCCCGCTTTCTTTTTGTACCCCAAAACGAATAAAAATTGTCAAATTGGAAAAAAAAAAAGTTTACCTAGTGTACTACATCCTCCATCTTTCTATGATGTTTTGCACCATAATGAGTCATTTTATGATGCTGATCAATATTCTGTGTTCTCTGATGGTGTAGTTTTATGTGATGCACCTCTTTCCAGGTTCATGCACATCCAACTGAATTGCAAATACCTAAGACCTGTGAAGAGGACAAAGGGGAGCATGGAAAATGTAGTAGGGGAAGGAAATTGTGGTAGTTAATAAAAAAAGTCCAAGAATAAAAACCAAACTAACTTTTTTCCCTAATACATTTCCCATGCTCCCATTTGTCCTTTCCCCAGCAGGTTTCTCCTTTTTCTTTTTTCTCCTCCCCTCCCACCCTCTAGTAGTTTTACTAACTCCGTTGAGCTAGCCCCACCCCATCTCTATGACAACACAGCCAATGTAATGTGATCAGCAGCCATCTTGCTACACCACCTTTGGAGTGCTCTTGCAGCCATAAAATTGCTAGTTTTGAGTGTTTTCCACATAAGCCCACTTCCTCACACTTCAGGGCTCCCTCCTCACCCATGGACTGAAGTTTTTCAAAATTCAAGCCATGCTGACCATTGTCTTTTGACTGGCGGCAGTCATATTAGTGTACCCTAACTGCTTCGGCGGCCATTTTGGTGTACCTTTAACACTACCCCTTTTTTAATGTATGTTACTTTAAAATGTGTTAATTTTCAAACTGCACAATTGCAATGTCATAATCTCCTTCACTGCTTTGTAGTACCTTGTATTTTAATATTGAAACATTATTTGTAGCTGACTACCTGTAAGTCACATGACCTGTGACATCACCTGAACCTCTCATTCTTAATTGTGGAGGCTATTTAAACAGGACAGGTCCTCATGTACTGTAACACGTTGAAAAGGCACCTTCGGATGAAACGCGTTAGTGTTTTTATATTATTGGTTTTATTATCTTTGTTTTAAATAAAACAAATTTTTTACCTTACCTGGACTTTCCTGATTTGATCCCTGAAGATTTTATCCCTGAAGATTTTATCCAGAGGAGCCACAGTTTCTACCTCCTTGGTGGGGAGGAAACCACCTACGCTACACAAGATTGAGCAAAAAACGAATTTTTGCTCTCCTTTTGTGAGTATACATCCTTTTATTTTGCATTTATAACAACAAAACAGAGAGCACTATTTTTCAGTTTTTATTCTCATTTTATGTACTTGATGAATATCTGTGATACTGCAATTTGGAGGGAAATACCTGTGAACGCTCGACACTCTGACGCTTTTTCCTGACCTACCATCTACAAGGAACAAAGCTGTACAACATATCCACAGGCGGGGATCATACGGCCCAGGCGCATATATCTGGAGCTGAACATAAGCTCCAGAAAATTGTAAGTGGTATTTTTCTTATTTTACCTCATCACATATAGAATATACTACACTATATTCTGCTTTTTTGTCCTCATATTTTCCATTCTTACCACCATATGAGTTTGAGGACATCCAGAAGGCACTGCTTCCCTGTACCCTTTCCTGACTTATCCTTGTATATACTTGTCACAGACAATGAGCAACTTAAGAAACACACACATAAGGCTGACAACTAGCCTATCCTCGGCACATGCTGATGGGTATAAAATAAAATAACAAAATAATAAAGGAACCTGAAAACTGGAATTGAACAGGAGACATAATAATGTTACCAAATGAAAAGCTTGTTGGAAATATATTTTAAAATTAATTCTATGCGTGTTCCACTATGAAACTGTAGTCAAGGGAAAACAAAAATCACAAAATGTATACACAAAGCATTATTGGAATCAATAAAGTCTTCATTCCTAGTGTGAAAATATATTAGGTGCCTTTCAATCATGGCTAATCATGGTACACCTTGCTTATATCATTAAGGATTCCAATTACGGTTTGGAGAAAATTCAGGAGTCTGTAGCATTTACCAAAGACAATTTCACCTGGAATAATCTTTACTGACAATAGTGGCAAATACATCAGTAAAGAAGCAGAAACATACATGAGAGAAAAGGTAACCAACACCAAACAACTGTGCTATATATTTCTGAACAAATACCCAAATGGCGTAGTAGAAAGGACACATTATGCAGTCTAGAGGAGATGACATGCAGCAGATGTATAAATACATAGAGTAATATTGTCATAAAAGAGATAAAATTAAAAAATGAGACTGGTTACACTCACATATTACTGAGTCACTTTAAAAGCTGACTCAGACTTAGGGCTTTAGTAGAGATGAGACTTCTTCAGCTTTAGACGTCCTGTACCGGTTATGTTTGGTCTGCACTGGGAAATGATTCTTCAAATTACTCCAGGAAGCAAGATCCAATATAAAATTTCTTTATTGTAAAATAACTAGATATTAAAAAAAATAGTAACATCTATCTTTGTCCAATACAGGTAAAAAACGTCCTTGAAAGCACAATACCACGACGCGTTTCGGCACTCTCAGCCTTTTTCAAGTGGTCCAGATGTATGCTGTCAAATGTCAACCTACATAAAAAGTACTGAGAAGATTTTATATTAGCATATATCAAAAACTATCCTTATAAATTATGGAATGGCTTAAAGTCCAGCATAGAGTGTATCAGGTTATTTGAATTCAAAACATATGCCTACATGCCAAAAGAGAGTCATTCCAAGCTTGATGACAGAACAACAACAGAAGTAATACTGGTTGACTATGGTGCCAGCAGTAAGAGATGTAGAATCTTACAATAAAAGACTAATACAATCATAATAAGTCACAGTACACACATTGACAAAATCCAGAAAACAAATAGCATATTCCTTGAGTAACCAAAGGGAAATCTATCTGTTGACCACGAAGAACAAAAGCACATCTGTAACAAAGTAAGAATAAAGAATCAGAAATGAATACAGGCCACCTGGATGAAAAGTTACTGGGGAAAAAAAAATGACATTCAACAACAAATATTGCACAAGAAGATGTTGACAGATAAAAGGCAGGACTAGTTGCTATGGCGTACCCCCTACACTTATGTGATCATTATGTTAAAAAAGTGAAGTACAACATTGGAAGAGCTTCATTTACTGTAGCCACAGGAAATATAATGCTTAGTATGATGTTAAACCTGCATTACAAAATGAACAAATGTATGAAGGCCTCTTCATAGACCAGTCACTAGGTTTTGAGGATTCTGAAATATAGAAATATCAGTACAAAACTCAAAAGATAATCTTTGGTCACACACAGGCAGCAAGAATACAAAATGACAAAATTAATGGAGTGTTACAAACATACGCTTTTTCCAGATTACCAGAGTAACAAGATTATATTCCCAGACTCGAGATGACTAGTAGACATATATTCTGATTTATGTTGATAAATTAATCTGTTTCGAGCAAAAATAATACTAAGACCAAATAGTAGGTATATTGTATCAGAACGTTCACATCATTCAGCTTGACATTCAAATGTAGAGAATGTGATAAGAGTTATTTATTGAACGACAACTGAACAGTGAATCTATTACCTTTAAAGGATCACTATAGGGTCAGGAACACAAACATGTATTCCTGACCCTATAATGTTAAAACCACCATCTAGCCCCCCTGGGCCCCTCATGCCTCTATAAATATAGTAAAAATCTTACTGTATTCAAGCCTGAAGCTGTAGATCTGCATGCTGCTTGCCTCAGAAAACAAGCTGTCTGCTGACATCATTAGAAGTGGTGGCCTGATCCAATCACAGTGCTTCCCCATAGGATTGGCTGAGACTGACAAGGAGGCAGATCAGGGGCAGAGCCAGCATGATTCAAACACAGCCCTGGCCAATCAGCATCTCCTCATAGAGATGAATCAAATCAATGAATCTCTATGAGGAAAGTTCAGTGTTTACAGCAAAAAGCCCGAATGTAATGATTCTACTCACCAGAACAAATTCAATAAGCTGTAGTTGTTCTGGTGACTATAGTGTCCCTTTAAAGTAAGCTAAGCAAAAAAGGTGGATCAGAGAATCATTTTAATTGTAATGGTCAATATCAGATGGTGAATTGAATATTGCTGCAACATTAAGGGAACTTTCCAGACCCTTAAAAGTAAGATTCCAGTTCTCATACCCAAAGTGCTATGAAGTGTGGCTTGAAGTCGCACTTCCAATCCTTCTAATTAGTGAAATAAAGGGGGGCAGCACTGCAGGCACTATAACAACTTCAATAAGATGATGATTGTAGCGGAATGCATTAAGCCTGTCCTGTATTATTCCTATGTGACCGTGTTCAGTATGTAATTCGTATAGTATTTTTCACATTACTAATGTATCTCTATGTATTTAACGTATGTTGTTCGGTAGTTTCCATCTGTATACTATGCGAAGGGAAACTACCGAACTGGCGGACCACCCCAGAGAGAAGTGTGGCAGCTATTAAGGTTCACACTTTCTCTGACCGCAGGTTAACAAGCTCATTATGTATGTATCTGGGTGGTCGCTGTTCGTATGCGTACACGTGGCGGCGGCCATCTTACGCATACGAACCTCAGCGGTGTTTGGTCATCGAGTGTCTGGAACTCAAATTCGATTACCCGAACACCGCTGAGACCTCCAGAGTTCCATAACTCCCGAACGGGAAGGTTAATTAGAACCCCGTTCTGTAGTTTTAAAGTACCCAATGAGGGTATTCGAATAAACAGAAATTTAACCATGGATGGCAGTATTTTCTATGCAATTCACCTCCCGAACGAAGACCGACCGCAGGGCCAAAATGTATGGAACCCTTTTCGGATACCAACTCGTGTGCGGTCAGTCAAATTATACCCTCCACCTAACTCCCGAACCCCTGGTCCGATCTGGGTGAATTTTGGATATGTTGGTCACCCAGATCAGGGCTACCAGGGGATACCATTTAAATAACTGTACCAGGCTGTTTTGGGGTACATCCAGAATAGGGGTAAAAAATTACTAGTTATGTGTCACACTGAGGGGAGGAGAGGTATGGGAGGTAACTACTGTACTATTGGTCATTGTGCTGATTACTGTAAATCCCTTCCTTGCAAGGGAGAATCCTTTATAAGAAAGTGTGTGATTAAAAGATTTTAGTTCTGCTCCTGAAACTGTGTGTCGTCCAGTTATTGGGATTGCTGTTGGGATATTGATGTGTTACTTTGCCTGCTGGAAACTCTGTGGATTTATAATTGCCTTGTTCCTGAGCCTCACTGGGATCGTAAGTGGAGAATAGCTGTGGGATATCAGCTCTCCGCTACAATGATGTTGTTAAAGTGCCTACAGTGTTCCTTTAAGCTGATGATTTCACACACAAAAAAAAAGTAATAGGAGAGGAGGAGAGTTGAAAATTAAGGAACAATTATTAAGTAACCATAAAGTGTATCAACACACAATAACTAAAATAGACACAGGTTTGCCTAAAATCAATGTTTACGCTGACAAAAGTCATCATTCATGTCCCTACCTTTCCGATTGATCCCAGAAGATTTTAATTCTACTCCTGGCTACAGTACTGCAGCTTTATAGAGTTTGGTCCATACTTTCATATTTAGTTTCTCGGAATACATTACAGTCTTTAGTAATCCCTTTAATAGTGCTCTGTTCTCAAGAAAAAATGCATTTAAAAGCCCAATAGCACAATCTGAATTTGAATACTTTTTTTTTGAGGAAGAACTAAAATTTTTCCATTGTTGTTGAACATTGTTGTTGAACCAAAGTAAGCACAATTGAAGGTGAGCATAAGACACTTTTTGAAAAAGCCCAATGCACCTATGCCACAGAATATGGACAAGGACATTGCCCAGGTAATCATGGAACAATCTACAGCAGATGTAATATTGTGCCAGTGCAATTTATTTAGTGATCAACACATACAATTATTTCTGAAGTTTTTATTCACAATCACTTTCAGAAACCCAGAGATATATTTCGTAAAATGATGATATTACAAGAAGGCACTAACTAAGTAGAAAATACTGATAGTCACCCTTCTGTGATTCTTGCCTTCTCCGAGCAGACACTACCAGACCAAGCTCCATGAAATCCGACCACCTGGCCAGCTATCTGTGCAGGTTATATGCCCAGGAGCAGTCTACCAACTCAGGCCAGCCGCATGAAACAGTTCATCGGCTCGTAATTCAGTCGCGGGATACCACATATGTGGGAATTACTGGGGTGAAAACTGTGTATTTGTGGGGATTCTGTTGAGGCGCCCTGTTGAGGTTAATTAGATGTATCTCCCAGACACAGAGGCACCTGGGTGGGATCTGAATTGTTTAATTTAAATACCCTATGCTGAGGGATTGTGTATGAATTTGTGCATTGTAACCGAAACTTATTCCTGTTTTCAGCCGTCATCAGATTTAGACTGATGTTTGGGTGTGTTGCTATAACACCGAATGCTCTGTGGGAAACGGAGAGAGACTTTGGCAGAGATACTTTGGTCGAATATTGGAGTTCCTCCACATATGAGAACAGTAAATTTGTTTTTTTGTTTTGTATTTTTTGTGGGCCAAGCTGTTGACATATTTTCAGAGGATAGGGGATAAAAGTGGATAAACAAGGAATGTATATGAATAATTACTATCTCTTTATATGAGAGGCAATTGAGCATCACCCGATAAGAGAATGCCAATAGACATCTCTATGTTTATGAATTACAGCTGTATATATAATGAGCCTTGATGAATTACTTCTGAGTTGCAAATAGTGCAAGAGAGAGGAACACTAGACGCTGGCATAGGAGATGCAGTAGGAAATGTAATGAAATATGAATATTTTTCTGGAGAAGGCAGTAGCAAAATGCCAAAGAAATGAAGAACCTGGGTATTACTGGTATGATTGATAGCGTCAAAAGCATCAGAGAGATCAATAGGGATTAGAATGTTGTACCTTCTTTGAGATTCAACCAGATGGAGGTCATTGTCTGTGTTGGCAAGCTTCCTTGTTTAAGCTGCATGGCAACCCAATTTGAGAGTTTTGCTTATTTTCTAGGATTTAAAAAATGACAAGAGAAATGGTCTCAATACACCTTAGAACAAACAAGGAAAAAAAATCAAATTCAAATACTGTTATTCAAAAGCCAAATAAAACCCGATGTCTTCATCTGTGTAAGGAGGACATATCTTAAAATTGAAAAATCACAAAAATTATTTAAATAAAAAGTGAGGGTATAATCTACACATTTAAGCATCTTTAAGTAGTATGTTATTTCTCTTGTGGACAAAGTTTTCAATATGTGCAGTTGTAATCTTTATAAAGATATGAATTTAATCAAATACTATGTGTTGCCATCTAACTTTTTAGCAGATAGCCTCTTATATACCTTGAGTACAAAAATGACAAGCTACAAACAAAGCAGTTATTTTTTCTAATATTCAGTAGAAAATGCTGTATACAGAGGCCCTAACACGTAAATTACCTCCCATGTTATTTATGCATTTAAGCAATTTTTTACAAAACCAGGTCCTCATGATCTACACTTACTATAGAGACAGCTGCAACTTTATCCATATTTAAAAAAAAAATATTAGACTTGTGCATTGATATCGTCCAAATTGCAATGTGTCCAAATCTTGAACAATTGGCGATTTGTTTGAATTCCACACTCTGTAACGCCAGATGGGCGAATCATGAAACAAATTAAATGGACAATGAATGAGCCATTTCATTTGTTTTGTAAATTCCAACCTCAGAGTCAGAAATGGGGAGATGGTATGGAGAAGAAGCTAATTTTTTGAAGTGAAGGCAAATAAAGAGATTAGTTGGCCATCATAGAGAAGAGTAATGTGGACTGTATCTCCTGTCCAATCAAGAGGTGTAAAAAGAGATGAATGATGTCTTCAGCCATTGAGGGAGACAGACAGTATACAGTGATTGGTTTTAACATTGCTGTGCCTGTGTGTGAATGGGAGAAAATAGCCATTGTTAGTGCCATTTACACCAAGTTTGATTAATTGATTTATAATTAGTTTAGTGATTTGTTATTCTTTTTATTATTTCTTCAGAGAGACAGATTATTTGATTTGCTGCGTACTTCAGTGCTACTACTTGTAATTTGCAAATTGCAATGCAGTGTGTGACAGTTTACTGCACAAGTGAATGCTGCAACAGGACTTTTTTGATTTGGTATATAAATATTTTCTTGTGAAAGACAAGCAGAGAGACAGTTGATTTACTGCGGTACTGTGCTTCAGTGTTGCCCAACTGAACCCTGAGAGTAGGGGTTGCATTCTACAAACCACAGTCAGCAGTAGTGTCATGGTCTCTCAGCATCTTAACACCTCTTCCTCAAACATGAGCACACACCTCCGCTGCTAAAACCACTGCCACCACCTACACCAGAATTACCAACATTGTAAATATAATATTCAGCCTCAAGTTAGTTGGACTAGAAGATAATATGCAATTAGAACACATAATTAATTATTAATAAAATAGAAGATACATTTTCTATTCAAAATGTTGATCAAAATTATACAGAAAATGCATTATCTGATCTGGAAAAACATACTTACATAACTCTAATAAACATGGTACTATATCTTAATGTTACTCTTATCTAATGCCCACAACTAGATTAAAATGCGATTACATGCTTGCATGGGAAAAAGATATAGCTGCCTGTTCGACCTGGAGAAATGGCTTAAATTTGCATTAGCTCTTAAAGGAGTTGCACAGCGCACCAATCATTGGGAAAACTATTTAAAATAATTTATAGATGGGATTTTCCTCCTGTAGGTTGAATAAAATGAATTCCAGATATTCAGATACATGTTGGAGAAGCTGTGGAGTGATTGGCTCGCTTTCACATGTTTTTTGGTATTGTCCTAAGCTCACACAATTTTGGCAGGAAATACATAAATTAATCCAAAAAGTAAATTCTAATATTCCTGCACTCACTTCAGACTTGGCTTTATTCAAATTCTTCCCTGATACTATTGAAAAAATTGATAAAATTACAATTGGGCATATTCTTTTAGCTGCTACTATGTCATCCCCAGATACTGGAGGTCACCAATAATCCTTACTATTACAGAAGTTTTGAATTATAAACTAGAAAATAAGGGGTACGAACTGGCTCTTTGCAGTTAGATAACCTTAGACACTACAGGGATGAATGGGAAACAAAGATTGAAAGAGAATACAGGTTTTGATTGCTTGTATAAAGAAATGTATTTGGACAATTGTTTGCAGCTTCCTCATACACAGACTGAGAGTACCTTTAGCAGCAGCAGAACAAGTACATCTAGCTTGCTATTAAGACTCATACTACTTCACCTTTTGAATAGCAGCATGAAAAGAAAGGAAAAGAGAGCAGCATGGTACGGAGTCTGAGTAGAAAGCAGCGCCCATCATGTACTAGGAGGCTGTTTCCTAATCCCTCTCCCAAAAAGACCATCAACTCCACAGTAACTGCTGCTGCTTCCACTGGCTCAGCACGTGCTTCTATCACATCTAGGTTAATTGTTATGCCTGTGTTTTCAAAGAAAGTGATGAGTGAAACCAGTAGACTTGTTGCCATTCTCAATGTTACCCCTAGACATTCTAGCCCCATAAGAAGCACCAAGGAGAGAGATCAGGAGAATATAGCTTGCCATGTCCATCAGAGGAAAGCTTTACAGAAAGTAGAGCAGAGTACTATGGTAGTGTCCCCAATGTCTGGTCTAGGGGTGATGGTAATGAATCTGGTGATGATATCACTCTTTTCCCCCACCACTGCAAACAAAGCCTGTTTAAATCTGGCACAGTTGGAACTGAATTGTAAATCAGAAATATTACAAGAAGAGAGTGTGGAGAGCAAAACAGAGAAGTTGTTCATGGCAGCACACTCCGCACAAATGTAGCAGTGTTCCGGAGGATTAAGATCTATTAAAAGTTCTATTAAAAGTTTATCTAGTGAATAAGTTGTCAATTTCCTTCCAGTGTCATCCTATGATTATGTTGAAACTAGTACTTCCATCCAAAAGCCTGACACACCGGAGAGACAGATTTATTGACCAAATCTGCAATTTGCAGTGAGAGAGAGGCATGCCCGTCAAGGGAGATGTGTAACTATACCTGCTACCTCCACAATTTGAATTTATTTTCTACAATTCTAAATGAATTCCACAATGTGGCGGTGGTTGTAATGTTTTCAAGTGACTTTCATTAAAGTGGCTTTACTCTACATGGCTGAGTCAAATGGTGTGACTAAAACTGCTACCTTGGCAGAAACAGTTGACATAGCGCACTGTTTTTTCCCATACTGGACAGTCACTTGTGTTACATTCTTACTTACATTGAATGGGTTAGTCATACATTTCCCACTCACTTTCTGGAAAAATGCCTAATATTGCCTAACTCTTAGGCTTTTTTAGGTGGGCTATTTAGGATAGTCTGAATGATTTTTCACAAAATAATGACTGAACTGAAACACTACATAGATGTATTTCGATTAATTACACTATATATATATACATATACACACTTCTCAAAAAAATAAATGGAACACCTAAACAACACAATGTAACTCCAAACTCCAAGTCAATCACACTTCTGTGAAATCAAACTGTCCACTTAGGAAGCAAAATTGAGTGACAATCAATTTCACATGCTGTTGTGCAAATGGGATAGACAACAGGTGGAAATTATAGGCAATTAGCAAGACACCCCCAATAAAGTAGTGATTCTGCAGGTGGTGACAACAGACCACTTCTCAGTTCCTATGCTTCCTAGCATGAGACGGAGTCTACAACCCACACAAGTGGCTCAGGTAGTGCAGCTCATCCAGGATGGCACATCAATGCGAGCTGTGGCAAGAAGGTTTGCTGTGTCTGTCAGCGTAGTGTCCAGAGCATGGACGCGCTACCAGGAGACAGGACAGTACATCAGGAGACGTGGAGGAGGCCGTAGGAGGGCAACAACCCAGCAGCAGGACCACTACCTCTGCCTTTGTGCAAGGAGGAACAGGAGGAGCACTGCCAGAGCCCTGCAAAATGACCTCAAGCAGGCCACAAATGTGCATGTGTCTGCTCAAATGATCAGAAACAGACTCCATGAGGGTGGTATGAGTGCCCGACATCCACAGGTGGGGGTTGTGCTTACAGCCCAACACTGTGCAGGACGTTTGGCATTTGCCAGAGAACACCAAGATTGGCAAATTCGCCACTGGCACCCTGTGCTCTTCACAGATGAAAGCAGGTTCACACTGAGCACATGTGACAGACGTGACAGAGTCTGGAGACACCGTGGAGAATGTTCTGCTGCCTGCAACATCCTCCAGCATGACCGGTTTGGCAGTGGGTCAGTAATGGTGTGGGTGGCATTTCTTTGGGGGTAGCTTGACTGCCATTAGGTACTGAGATGAGATACTCAGACCCCTTGTGAGTCCGTATGATGGTACGGTTGGCCCTGGGTTCCTCCTAATGCAAGACAATGCTAGACCTCATGTGGCTAGAGTGTGTCAGCAGTTCCTGCAAGACAAAGGCATTGATGCTATGGACTGGCCCACCCCTTCCCCAGACCTGAATCCAATTGAGCACATCTGGGACATCATGTCTCGCTCCATCCACCAACGTCACGTTGCACCAGGAGTTGGCAGATGCTTTAATCCAGGTCTGGGAGGAGATCCCTCATGAGACCATCTGCCACCTCATCAGGAGCATGCACAAGTGTTGAAGGGAGGTCATACAGGCACGTGGAGGCCACACACTACTGAGCCTCATTTTGACTTGTTTTAAGGACATTACATCAAAGTTGGATCAGCCTGTAGTGTGTTTTTCCACTTTAATTTTGAGTGTGACTCCAAATCCAGACCTCCATGGGTTGAAAAATTTGATTTCCATTTTTTGATTTGTGTGTGATTTTGTTGTCAGCACATTCAACTATGCAAAGAACAAGGTATTTCAGAAGAATATTTAATTCATTCAGATCTAGGATGTGTTATTTTTGTGTTCCCTTTATTTTTTTGAGCAGTGTATATATAAGAAGATGCAAGATACATAGGACAATGTACATAGGACAATGACGCCTCAGCCTCCTTCAAAGTAGGCACCTTGGGACCTCACACAGCTTTCCCAATGTCTCTTCCACTGTTTAAAACACTCTAGGCACCAGGGCCGGCCTTAGGGGTGTGCGAGCTGTGCGGCCGCACAGGGCGCCATGGAGCAGGGGGCGCCGTGCGGCCGCACAGCCGGCCGGGATTTAAAAAAAAAAAAAAATGTTTTTTTTTTGTTTTTTTTTTAATTTCCGGCGGGGGCGGAGCTTACCGTGCGGCGGGGGCGGAGCTAAAAGCGCCGGAAAACTGATGCAGGGGAAGCAGGAAGGAGTCCCTGCTTCCCCACCAAACAGTCACCAGGAGCTGCACTGCCTCCACAATGAACTCCACAGGTAACTGTGATTGTCAGGTGAGTGTGACTCTCTGTCTGTGTGTATTACTGTCTGTGTGTGTGTGTATGACTGTCTGCCTCTGTGTGTGTGTGTGTATTACTGTCTGTGTGTGTGTGTATGACTGTCTGCCACTGTGTGTGTGTGTGTGTGTGTGTGTGTGTGTATGTATGACTGTCTGCCTCTGTGTGTCTGTGTGTATGACTGTCTGCCTCTGTGTGTCTGTGTGTATGACTGTCTGCCTGTGTGTGTGTGTATATGACTGTCTGCCTGTGTGTGTGTGTGTGTATATGACTGTCTGCCACTGTGTGTCTGTGTGTATGACTGTCTGCCTGTGTGTGTGTATTACTGTCTGTGTGTGTGTGTGTATGACTGTCTGCCTCTGTGTGTCTGTGTGTATGACTGTCTGCCTGTGTGTGTGTGTGTGTGTATATATGACTGTCTGCCTGTGTGTGTGTGTGTATGACTGTCTGCCTGTGTGTGTGTGTGTGTGTGTATATGACTGTCTGCCACTGTGTGTCTGTGTGTATGACTGTCTGCCTGTGTGTGTATTGCTGTCTGTGTGTGTGTGTGTGTATGACTGTCTGCCTCTGTGTGTCTGTGTGTATGACTGTCTGCCTCTGTGTGTCTGTGTGTATGACTGTCTGCCTGTGTGTGTGTGTGTGTGTGTGTATTACTGTCTGTGTGTATGACTGTCTGCCTCTGTGTGTGTGTGTGTGTGTGTATGACTGTCTGCCTCTGTGTGTGTGTGTGTGTGTATGACTGTCTGCCTGTGTGTGTGTGTGTGTGTGTGTATGACTGTCTGCCTGTCTGTGTGTGTATTACTGTCTGTGTGTGTGTGTATGACTGTCTGCCTCTGTGTGTGTCTGTGTGTATGACTGTGTGTGTGTATGTGTGTATTACTGTCTGCCTCTGTGTGTGTCTGTGTGTATTACTGTCTGTGTCTGTGTGTATGACTGACTGTCTGCCTGTGTGTGTCTGTGTGTGTGTGTGAGACTGTCTGCCTTTGTGTGTCTGTGTGTGTGTGTGTTTGACTGTCTGCCTGTGTGTGTGTGTGTGTGGATGTCTTCCTGTGTGTGTGTATGGCCGTCTGACTCTGTGTGTGTGCGTGTGTGAGACTGTCTGCCTTTGTGTGTCTGTGTGTGTGTGTGTGTGTGTGTGTGTGGATGTCTTCCTGTGTGTGTGTATGGCCGTCTGACTCTGTGTGTGTGTGTGTGTGTGTGTGTGTGTGTCACATGCAACCAATACACGCATATCACACACTGTTAATACACCCATTACAAATATCACACATAGCATACATATCACACACAGTCATCACACCTACTATCACATACACAGACAACACAAACATTACAGCATACATGGATGACTGGGGGGGGGGGAGGGGGGCGCTGTGAAGATTTTTCGCACAGGGCGTCTAAATGCCTAAGGCCGGCCCTGCTAGGCACTCTGCAAAATCCTTATTTGGAATCGTTATCAGCTGTTTCATTATATTTACCTGAATCTCATTGACGGTCTGAAATCTCCTTTACAGGTTCTATCTATGTCGAACAAACTTTGTATGTATACATATATATATATATATATATATATATATATATATATATATATATATATATATATATAGTTAATACATTTCTAAACATAAATATACACTGGGTAGGTGTATGCAAATGAGCTCAACAAGGAACCACATTTTTGAAATCCTTGTTGAGCTCATTTGCATATGCCTACCCAGAATCCTTTGCACTATTGAAAGCACTGTTAAAGTGAGATTTCTGTGGAAAAAGAAAGTCTTATGGCTTGACTGGTGTGTGGATTTGTGTTTAGCAATGTATTAACTATCCACTTACTTCAAGTGGAGTTTTCATCCACACTTATTTCCCCACCACAACTCTCCTAGTATGTACATATATATGGCTGATCGATTTGGACAAGCCATTTTTTTTTTTTACCATTGCCAAGTCTAGTAAATATTTGCTAATATATTTAAATTTGAAGACTGTTACTGTTTTCAACAAAAAATAGTGCAACAAAAAATGCTACACATTTTCCTAAAAACTATAGTTCATGACTTCGATTTTTGGTTGTTAGTTTTATTTTTTTTGCCTGGTGCCTTTTTGTTTTACCATGAAAATTTAAACATCACAGTTATAGATATCCGATCTCATGGGACAACAACAAATTAAATATTGCCATTCTATTTGTCACAGACCAAGAGATACTCTGCACATCTACCCAAAAAAATATAGCAATATAGCCATGTTTCATTTCATCATTGAAGTAAAAAAAAAAAATGCTGCCTTCGGGGATCAGGCAAATTTGTACAATCCAATTCCAAGCCTCCAAGGCTCCAAGCCTGTACTTGTATCTCAAGGTTCTGTCTTTTCAACCAACAAAGAAACACAACTGATAGCACCAACCCTGTATGCAGCTGCAATTGAAAAAAGGGCAGGGATTGGTACTTTCAAGTGTCAGACCTTTTGTACCCAGACACTAGTTTATGAAAATCTAACTCAATGAATCCTTTGTCTTGGGTATAAAGGGCAGGAAAGTGGGAAAACTACCAACTCTTATACTGAGCCCATCCATCTCATTTTAGACCCCTGTGTTACCCTCTTTCATACTCTCCCTTCTTCTCCTATCTCTCCCTTTCTCTTATTTTCCTGCTTTCCTTACTTGTTTAATGTAAGGATCTTCTTGGGTTAATGTACTGGAAAATTGCTCTGCATGTTGATGAGGGGCTCCTTTCTAAATGAAAGAGAAAAGTAGAAAAAAGAGAGAGTAAACAGGACCGGGTGCACTTTTTGCATGAACTCTTAGGGCAGGCCACAGCTTGTTGGATCTGACCCTGATTAAGAGAACTTCAATGACCTGCTAGGAGGCTTATTGTCGTGTTTGGCAGAATGCAGTTCCGAATTTTTTTAAATTATTTATAATCAAAGAAGTAGTTGGAACAAAACCATCCACCACGAGGCCGCATCTTACACAAACCCATTACGCAGGATCACATTAACCTCTGCGCCTTGAGGTTGGGGGGTATTTGCTGGACTGATTAGGCAGGAATACCGAACATGCTTTTGATACAATTAAATTAAGAATAGATGCATGTGAAACCTGCTGTCGCTGACATGAAATCCGCGCAGTAGAGTGTCACATGATATCACTATATTATTTTTAGTTTTCGGAGAACTAAAAATAATCCCCCTGCAAAACTTTCCACTATGGAGAGATTTTCTCTCAAAGGAATAAAATACTCAGCCTCTTGTCCAAGGACATTGCTAACATGTTAATTTATATGCTACTGGTGAAATGCAAAGTTTGACAGCTGTGTTATGGGCTGCTTGAGATTGGTGGGAGTTACACTCCCAAGCAGCAACCTACTATTTATTTATAAAATATTTTACCAGGAAGGATATACTGAGATTTCTCTCACTTTTTCAAGTGTTCTTGGGAGCACGTAAGTAGCATATGCACTGCGATTGTTAATACAGAGAGTTACAATTAGTAGCTGTTGCCCAAGAGTGTCATTCCCACTAATCTTGGACAAGCAAGGATATACACGTCCTCAGCTCTGCATCGCGTAGAGTCAATCACATCGTGCAATACAGTGTTAATGCATGTTGTGATGTTATCTACTGTGCAATACAGAACTATATACATGTTTATATTTGTTACAAAATGAGGCTTAAATAAAAATAATTAAATAAAGCACATGTGCATTTACAGCATTTTATTATGACTTGAGATCTAACAATATTATAGAAGATATACAGTTAACAGTTATTCAATGTTACGGTTGCAAAAATTATTTTTTTGCTTTTTGTAAAAAAGCATACAGGGCTTTATGTAATTGATGCTTAGAATGAATTTGTTTGTGTTTCTGTAAATGTCAAGTTGAATGCTTGAGTGCAATAAAATTGAACACCTAATCTTCGAGTGTAACCCTTTTTTGTATACAGAGGACAGAAACGTGTGTCCCCTGTGGCCCTTAACAAACAGATGTTACTGTAATATGCTTAGAGAATTAGGCACAAATATGCCCTTTGACCCTGGTGTCAGCTGATCCACTGATTCTCCTGGATATATACTGGCAATTTTTGGCAATTCACATTTTTTCCCACCATCTAGCTCTAGTCTCTCTCTTCTGTTTGAGTGCTGTGGAGCTAATGGGACAGAGCTTGCAGAGCTGCCTATAGTCTGACCTCTCTGTTCACAGAGGTCAGAGCCCCAAGGCCCCATGGGAGGCCTAACTTTTTGCTAAAAGCCAGCTGATGAATCATTCCCAACTTTATCGGATGGGCAGGGGGGGTGGAGGGAGAGGAGGATAGGGCTCTCATAGCCATTTAGGAGGCAAACAACTGTGGCCTATACATCAGCATTTATACTGGCCTGACACATTTAAAACTCACTTTGCTTTCCGGGAACAAAAGAGAGCTGGAAGGCTATATGGCTCAGCCATGACAAATAAAGACATTGATAGCAATCTGTGGGACTGTAACAGGAGACTATCCCAAACTGGTTCTCACAGTGAGAGTACGATGTTTCCTTGTTTCACATACACTGTCACTGCAGTAATCGAGTAATAGTCTACTGCGTTACCATATGTTTGGCTGAGCAAAGTTTCACTGAGACACTGAGGTCATGGAACTAAGGGCATGGGATTGACATGGTCACTAAATTGGCTTAATGTACAATAATACCTTTTATAGGATAGATAGATAGATAGATAGATAGATAGACAGATAGATAGATAGATAGATAAATAGATAGATAGATAGATAGATAGATAGATAGACAGATAGATATAAAGATAGATAGATAGATAGATTTATAGATAGATAGATAGACAGACAGACAGACAGACAGACAGATAGACAGATAGATAGATAGATAGATAGATAGATAGATAGACAGACAGATAGATAGATAGACAGATAGATAGATAGACAGACAGACAGACAGACAGACAGATAGATAGATAGATAGATAGATAGATTTATAGATAGATAGATTTATAGATAGATAGATTTATAGATAGATAGATTTATTTGAACCCTCTGACTAATTCTGTAAAATCAATAAATGATAATGACCTGATGATTTCCATAGCTCTGTATAATTGAGAACACACAATGCCGAGTCACACTGAAAACATATGAATATGGATAGATCCACATGGAGCTTTTATAGTTTGCTCTTGCATGGCCTGTGGTAATTAAAAGTGTAAAATAATTTCATACATGAGCAAGAGCTTTCTTGAAGAATGTGGAATTTGCATGTCGGGGCTTCATCCACTGAACAGTGATGTGAACATTGAATTGCACCATCTGAAACCATCTGAAGTAGGAAAACCTCCATTTAACTTGTGTATTTTGGTCTCAATTCTACAGTTGTGTTAGATTTACCAAAGTGCATTGTTTAGTCATTTATCCCCTCATGCTAGTTTTATATTTGTTTATCTATAAATAATTTCTTCCACTATTCACTATTCCATTATTCACAAAATGACATTTTGGGGGACAATTAGTGAAATTGCATCAAATATGTTCATTCATTTTGAAGAAATGTATCTGCTAAATAAATGACATATACCATGCAAATATACATCACCTCATAGCCTATTTACAATGGGCTAACTAGATAGATAGATAGATAGATAGATAGATAGATAGACAGACAGACAGACAGACAGACAGACAGCAATCTGAGTTGCCATGTGGTGTGTTTGTCAATCTTACAATAAAAAAAAAAATTCAAATGCATCAAACCCATTTTAATAAGACAATGCCCATGTATTGCAAGAGTCATCGTCATGATCAACAATCAAAACTTAATGTCAAACACACACAAACATTTCCATTGGCCATAACAGCTGCAAAACAAAGGCTGGTTTACTTTGACAAGTTATAGCTGTAACTCAAATGTGATTGGCTGGAGTATTCCAATCAATCCCTGGTATTGTAGTAAAAATATCTATGTTACAGTAGTTTTAAATAATATGCAAATATAATTAATCAATCACATTCACCCATTATTTATACTGCTGTGATGAAGCCCATCTGCTATTAGAACCTGCAAACACCCAATGAGATAACATGTATAAAATGTAGTAACGACCTGTCCTTCCTCCCAACTCAGTCTTACAATATATAGAATTTTCAAAATTTTAATTGATTGTACTAATTAAGAATGGCATAATATATAATGTCTATCACTGGGTCTTCTGGGTAAATACTGCATTGCAGCTTTGAATCAGGTACTTCATGCATAAATATGTTTTCATCCAAATGTTTAATTTAAGTGATGCCATAGTTTTTATCCAGTGTGCACTCCATAGGGCCTATGAAGGTGGGGATCTAATTGTCACACTGGAAAACTAATGGAATTGTGAAACTTCTGACCTATAGATGTATGTTAAGAGAGAAATACAAATCAGTAAGTAAAAGGATCTCATAAACAACATGACTTCACAGATGACCCATTGACCCTCTAGGAAGCATATGCTCATCAAATGCAAGTGAATTGAGTGAGAGACTTATTGAACTACCTAACGATGTGACATAATAAACATTACAATATAAATGTAGACACATTTTGTGGGCCTCTAATTTTTGAAATTTGAAAAGACTGCTTAAAAATTAAGTTACTCTTAATCCATCCAAGTGCTAAATTTGTCATGTTTCCTGAATTTCGCAAATTTCGTTACATGTGTGTTCTCCGCGTATGCATTTTAATAGAATTATTCTTGTTAAATTACTTGTGAATATAAGGTTTTTGATCGAGCGCTGACAAAAAAAGTTTATGCAAGTACTTTCTACTGACATGAATGTTTCCAACAAGATTTCAGATAACTTTAAAAAATAAATAAAAATAAAAAAGTTGTTCATAGGAACCACCTTTTATGACTTCATTTAAGGTTTTCTCAAAATGTTTTTTTTTTTACCCTCTTAAATTTAGAGGCTGGCTTTTTGTTATGCCTGCTCTGGTTTATAAACAGAGTAATAAATTAATTGTGATTATTCATTAATATTCCGTTTCCATCTCTTAGATATTTTTAGAATATTTCATATCATGGACAGAAAGAAATAAGTTATGGCTTACATATTCCTATAGCCAGATTTAAAAAAAAATGAGATTTTCTCTATCCTACATTTGTCTATATGGAAATCTGCACAGTCCTTCAGTCATTATCGGCTTTCTCTGCCTAATGTGATTTTGTTATCATTTTTTTCCAAAGACTTTATAAATACTTGTGTCTTCTGTTTGGTCTACTATCATGTGTATTGTTCCAAATATGCCTTGCATTATATGATCTGATACAACTGCTATTGTAAAGCGCTACGGAATTTGTTGGCGCTATATAATTATTATAATAATAATAATAATAATAGACCAGACGTGACTGAATATCCCTAAATATTATCAATAAACGTGTGTTTATTAAAACTGCTCATCCTGTCTTATCTATAAGCTATGTAGAATACTATGCTCACTCTGCAAATGTATCCAACCATGTATCACGTTCAAATGATTATTTCTGTGTTTGAAGGAGATATTGCATGTTTTTTCATGACAGCATAGGCTTGACATGACCCCGGTTTTAATAATTTATAGGGGGGTTTATAGGATATTCAGTTCAGTCCCCAGTCACTGTTCCCATCAACAGATGTTGAGGGAAATGTATCAAATAAAAACAGGTGCTAGATACTGAGAGACATTATATTGGTTTCCATAGTGATTGCTCCTTATTTAGCACTTTGCCACCAAATAGCATCTGTTTGTAACTGTATAAAAAATTCACCTGATCTGCTCAATAAGCTGATAGTAGATATTTTGCAGCTGCTATCAGCCTAATCGCAATCATTGTTGCAACCAAATTAACTATACTGTATTTAAGGTTTACTGTCAAACCAGTCAATCCATTTTAGCTCACTGCTGCTATTTTGCTCACTAGACATTAGTAATGACACTTATTTATTGCAGCTTGATTCGACTTTGCTCATTATGTCCAGCAAGCGTGTTTTTGTAGGAGAATTTGTACGTTTGACCTCAATGTCTACCTTAACATACTGACAAGTGTTGTATTGTTTTTCTTGTTGGTTGGCAACAATAAGAAGTATTTAGTGCATGAGAAGCACTTCAGTGGAGGAATGAACTGAGCAATCAAAGTGTTTCTTTTAATAGAGGATACAATCTTCATTCTAGAAATTTGTAGAGAGACAGGGACTGCAGTATAGTGCAGTCACCGATTTAAGAAAAAACTCAATCGATTTACAGTGAAGCCAACGGCATAACATGTTTTATATCTTGGGAATGTGGAGGAGGCCAGTTGGCAATATTTCCTCTTAAGCACTAAATGACTGATGGACTTAAAAATGGCAATTATGGCTCCAGACAGAGTTAAGCATATTTCAAGACACCCTACTCTGGTACATATAAGGGTGTATTGTTCCTTTTTCACAATTAATGCTGCCTACCGAAAATTCAGTGTGTACTCAAAGTAAATTTCAAATTTTAGGTCAAAATAGCCAAACTACTTTCATACAGCTACTCTGGCCTCAAATTTGCAAATCGCTTTGAATTCTCGTGTTTGTAAATAATCCTTTTGTTTTCTAATCATGTAAAACAGGGGTGCCAAAAAGGTAGTTCCCCATATGTTTTAAAACTACAACTTCCATGATGCCTTGTCATTCTAAAGGCATGCAAAGCATCATGGGAGTTGCAGTTCTACAACACCTGGGGATCTACCTTTAGGGCACCCCTGCTGTAAAACCAATATAGCTGAAGAAGAGTCCTTTTAAGTGATGATAATAATGATAACAACTTACCTCTTCTCAGTACCCAAGGTTTTTAGTTACACTCATGGATTGAGGGTCTGTATTCACCATTATTATTATTATTATTATTTTATTATCTATATAGCGCCATCAGATTCCGGAGTGCTATACATTTAGTGGACTAACAGACATATAATTGTAACCAGACAACTTGACGTACAGGAACAGAGAGGTGGAGGGCCCTGCTCAATGAACTTACATTCTAGAGGGAGTGGGGAATAGTGACACAAAGGGTTAACAGAGCAGGGAGGCATGGGAGGTGCGAGCGGACAGGAAAATGAGCCTTGCCACTGCATTCATTATAGATTGCAATGGTGCAATCTGGGAACACGTAAGACCACTGAGAAGAATATTGCAGTAGTCCAGATGAGAGAGAACAAGAGCATGGACCAGCACCTTAGCCGCATTCGGGTTAAATTGGGGCGGATGCGCACTATGTTTTTGAGATGGTAGCGACAGGATTTGGCGATTGATTGAACATCATGGGTGAAGGAGAGGTTGGAGTCAAAAAGAACACCCAGGCAGTGAGCTTGCAAGGTAGAGGTGGTGTTAGCACCCCTGACTTGGAGGGAGACAGACACGGGAGTAGTAACACTTGAGGGAGAAACGACCAGAAGTTCTATTTTGGACAGGTTGAGTTTAAGGAAGTGAGCAGCTATCCATTTGGAAGAGAGGCAGTCAGAGACACAAGTCAAGATGGGCAGAGAGAGATCAGGAGAGGACAGGTAGATTTGCGTGTCATCCGCATAGAAATGATAACGGAAGCCAAAGGTGCTGATGAGTTTACAAAGGGAGACAGTGTAGATAGAGAACAGTGGGGACCAAGGACAGAACCTTGGGGGATGCCAACAGAGAGTGGTTGGGGGGAAGAGGCAGAGTCAGAGAAAGAAACACTGAAAGAGCTCTGGGAGAGGTAGGAGGAGCACCAGGCGAGAGCAGTATCCTGTAGACCAAAATTACGGAGAATGCGAAGAAGCTGTTGATGATCAACAGTGTCAAAGGCAGCAGAAAGATCAAGGAAAATTAGGATAGAGTAATGGCCACAAGATTTAGCAGCAATTAAATTGGTGGATACTTTGGTCATAGCCGTTTCAACAGAATGACCAGCGCGGAATCCAGACTGAAGGGGGTAAAGCAGAGAGTTGGTTTCGAGAAAGTCAGTAAGTCTGGTGTACACAACTCTCTCAAGGATTTTGGAGGCAAATGGCAGTAGCGAGATAGGGCGGTAGTTGGATGGGGAGTTGGGGTCAAATCTGGGCTTTTTCAGAATCGGGGTTACAGTTACATGTTTGAAGGGTGAGGGAAATGTGCCAGAGGAAAGGGAGAGATTGAAAATTTTTGTGAGAGGAAGAGCAAAAGAGGGAGACATAGTGCAGATGAGATATGAAGTAATAGGATCGAGGGAACAGGTGGTGGGGCAGGAGGAACGGAGCAGAGCAGAAACCTCTTCTGCTGTAGCAGGTGTGAATAAGTGTAGATGGTGGAGGGAGTTGGGTTGGGTGATGTATTGGTAGGGGAAGGAGATAAATTAGTGATCTCTTCTCTGATTGTAGAGATCTTCTTAGTGAAGTGAGATGCAAAGTTTGTGGCGGACAAGGTAGTAGAAGGAGGGGTGAAGGAGAGCATCAAAAGTGTGAAATAGGTGTTTGGGTTGATGGGACAGTGTATTTATGAGGGTGTTAAATTTACTTTTGCAGTGGAAAGAGCCAGGCTGTAGGAGCGCAGCATAAATTTATAGCGGAGGAAGTCAGATGCAAAGTGAGACTTTCTCCAGCAGCGTTCAGCAGTTCTAGAACATTTTTGGAGGTAACGGGTCAGCCTGGTGTGCCAGGGTTGTAATTGGGGCCGTTCTAAGTCCATGGCAAAAATGGTTTTAATAAAATATTGTTTTATATATATTTTTAAAGATTTGTTTCTCTGTATTGTTTTCAAAGCCAGCATATGTAACAATAGACCTTGTAGTGATTAATACATTTCCAATAGCTTGGTAAACTTCGCTCTAAGTGGTATATGTTTCACCATGCAGAGTTGCAATATATATTATATACATGTTTTAACTGCAGTCAATTGATGAGGCAGCAAGAATCTTGATTTCTCCTCCAAGCGGTGGATTGTTTTTGTTTTCCTAATTTAATTGAAACCATTGCAACTGTACATATTCCTGATTTACTGGGAACTAATATTTTCTGTCAAGAGCTTCAGGGGGTAAGGAAAGAAAAATGTACCAGTTTATTTTATTAAGCACAAAGCTAAATATCTTGAAATATCTTTAGGTTCCTTTCTATTCTTTCATTTGCGAAACAGTGTTATCTTCTCTTATTCAAAAAATAAAGATTAACATTTGTTAATTATATCCTATATTTCTAGTTATAAAAAAATTAAAATGTAAAAATCACACACCTTAATATAAATAATTGGATTCACTTGACTCTATAGTTTTGTTGTACTAATATATTGTGCTATGTAAACACACAGGTAAAGCAATACAATTATTTTTTTCTAGTATACACCTGAGTTCCAAACTCTATGGCAACGAAAAAAACTATGTAAAGGACCAATGGAAATAGATGTAAGCATTCGGCTCTTTCGTGCATTATGGGATATTTTCTGCATGAATTTGTGTATTTTGTAAGCTACATCTTTTGTTCATTTTGCCAGCACAAAGTATGGATTAAGAGTATAATAACACAATCTTATATATTGTGGTTGTCATAAATAAAAAAAGTATTTTACATCATATTTTTCACTAACAAAAAAAAAACTCTATATTATTTTATTTTAACTGGTATTGGTATGTTAAGCCATCACTCAGATAGGGAATTATAATATTTATTATTATTATTATTATTATTATTATTATTATTATTATTATTGCCATTTATTTAGCACCAACAGATTTAACTAGAAATAGGACAATAACAAGAAAACTTACAGGAACAATAGGTTGAAGAGGGCCCTGCTCAAACGAGCTTACAGTCTATAGGAGGTGGGGTATAAGAAACAATAGGACAGGAAATAGCAATCAAATAAGGTGGGAGTGAAGCAGAGCTGGAGGAGAGAGTAGAGTGCTGCCCTTTATGAGAGAGCAAGAGACAGGTATGTGAGGTAGAGGTTAGTCTGGGAGGCCATAAGCTTTCCTAAAAAGATGGGTTTTAAGGCACTTCTTAAACAATTGACGACTAGGGGAGAGTCTGATGGCGGTAGGCAGGCTACATGCACATAGGAATGAAATCTCCTATAAAGACTTGGAAAAGTAAACATAATTTAATAGTATTTAATGCATACATTTAGATACACCCTGTCCTAGCAGAACTTCAAGTATATATACAGTTGAATATAATAACATTTTTATATATTGGACCTGATTAAACTGTACCATTTGCAAATCAATTACTTCCATTATAACATTATATTCCATATGAGGCAGCTTTGTGCTATAACGAAGGGAAGAGAGAAAAATAATTTGATTTTTTTTTTTTAAATGATGTTTCTCATTTACTTTTGCACTGTATTGTATGTATTTTAATATAGTCATTATGCAGTTGAATACACAGGATCATGCAGGCCAATACACATACTCAGTCTGGGTTATACCAGGCAATAGTTAGACTGTGCCACTGCCAATCCTTGAGATGTATTGAGTTGCATGACTGAAATTATGGGTTTGTGTGTGACTAGGCTGCTATTTTTTCACATTTTAGAATCTTATCGGAAAACATACAACACATATATATTAAAAAAACCTCAAGACATGCCAAGACAATGTCCAGGAACTGTTTGGCAATTGTATGAAACGTGAACATCTTAATCTCTCACTATCCAGTATGTACAATCTCTATTCCTCAGTCCTGCATGGGTTGAAGATTCAGAAGCAATTTGCAATATTTGTGAGGTGTGTTTTATTATAAGTACCATAAAGAATGATTGAGTTACATTACAGATGCAGTCCTGATGGAGTACCGTGCCTTTGTAGCCTGTAATTTTTTACATTAAATTTAAGCATGACATACATTTGGTAAATGTCATTGGTTTTATCACCTATAAAACAAACCCAGTCCATAATACAATCAGAGATATCTACTCAAACATTGGCAAAGTCTGATATTGCATAATATCCTTTTTTTTTATATAATGCTCCAACATATTTCACAATCTTGCAAAATGTGTAAATAGTGATGTATCGAACTGTTCGCTGGCGAATAGTTCCCGGCGAACATAGCGTGTTCACGTTCACCGTCGCGGGCGAACACATGGGCGGTTCGATCCGCCCCCTATTCGTCATCATTGATCAAACATTGACCCTGTGCCTCACGGTCAGCAGACACATTCCAGCAAATCAGCAGCAGACCCTCCCTTCCACACCCTCCCACCTCCCTCCCAGCATCCATTTTAGATTCATTCTGAAGCTGCATGCTTACTGAGAGGAGGGAAAGTGTAGCTGCTGTTCATTAGATAGGGAAATTGATAGCTAGGCTAGGGTATTCAGTGTTCACTACAATCCTGAAGGACTCATCTGATCTCTGCTGTAAGAAGAGCACCCCAAAAAGCCCTTTTTAGGGCTAGAACATCAGTCTGCTTTTTTTTTTTTTTCAGTGTAATGTAATTGCAGTTGCCTGCCTGCCAGCTTCTGTGTCAGGCTCAGTGGATACTGTGCCCATTTGCCCAGTGCCACCACTCATATCTGGTGTCACAATAGCTTCAGCTTGCATTTAAAACCAAAAAAAGGGTTTTCACTCTAATAGATTGAAGAAGAGCAGTTAGTTGTCTACCAGCTTCTGTGTCAGGCTCAGTGGATACTGTGCCCATTTGCCCAGTGCCACCACTCATATCTGGTGTGACTATAGCGTGCCTTTAAAAACAAAAAAAGGGTTTCACTGTAAGCTAATAGCAGTTAGTTGTCTGCAAGCGTCTGGGTGTCAGGCCTTCAGCGTGTGCTCAGCCAACCTCAGCAAGTGTAATTTGCCACTCATATCTGGTGTCTCTATAGCGTGCATTTAAAACCCCAAAACTTTTTTCACTGTAATAGATTGAAGAGCAGTTAGTTGTCTGCCAGCTTCTGTGTCAGGCTCAGTGGATACTGTGCCCATTTGCCCAGTGCCACCACTCATATCTGGTGTGACTATAGCGTGCCTTTAAAAACAAAAAAAGGGTTTCACTGTAAGCTAATAGCAGTTAGTTGTCTGCAAGTGTCTGGGTGTCAGGCCTTCAGCGTGTGCTCTGCCAACCTCAGCAAGTGTAATTTGCCACTCATATCTGGTGTCTCTATAGCGTGCATTTAAAACCAAAAAAAGGGTTTCACTGTAAGCTAATAGCAGTTAGTTGTCTGCAAGCGTCTGGGTGTCAGGCCTTCAGCGTGTGCTCTGCCAACCTCAGCAAGTGTAATTTGCCACTCATATCTGGTGTCTCTATAGCATGCTTTTACAAAGAAAAAAAGTTTTTCAGTGTAAGCTAATAGCAGTCAGTGTCCTTAAAGCGTGTGTCAGGCCTTCAGCGTGTGCTCTGCCATCCTGAGCAAGTGTAATTTGCCACTCATATCTGGTGTCTGTATAGCGTGCTTTTACAAAGAAAACAGTTTTTCAGTTTAAGCTAATAGCAGTCAGTGTCCTTAAAGCGGGTGTCAGGGCTTCAGCGTGTGCTCTGCAGACCTCTGCCAGTGTACTTTGCCACTCATATCTGGTGTCACAATAGCGTGCATTTAAAACCCAAAAACTTTTTTCACTGTTATAGATTGAATAGCAGTTAGTTGTCTCCAAGCGTCTGTGTGTCAGGCCTGCTCATCTGCCCACAGTCAGGTGTCTGTCAAGGACATGTTTGAGCGTAAGAAGCCAATGTCACAAAGTCACCCCCTTGCCCGGTGTCTGACAGCTGGCTTGTCTGTACTATTAGCCCGCCAGCTTTTACCATACAAGCTGGTGGAGTCTGAGGCGTTCAAAAAATTTGTAGCTATTGGGACACCGCAGTGGAAGGTACCCGGCCGAAATTTCTTTTCACAAAAGGCAATCCCCAACCTGTACTCGATTGTGCAAAAGGAAGTAATGGCATGTCTGGCACACAGTGTTGGGGCAAGGGTCCATCTGACCACTGATACCTGGTCTGCAAAGCATGGTCAGGGCAGGTATATCACCTACACTGCGCATTGGGTAAACCTGCTGACGGCTGCAAAGCATGGAATGCGTGGCTCTGCAGAGGAGTTGGTGACACCGACCACGACTTGCAGGCAGGCCTGCTGCCACCTCCTCTACTCCTCCTACTCCATCCCATATGTTCTGGGCAACCTGGAGGGTCAAGGTGGCTATCCTTTCCCTCATACACCCGGAAGGCCTGAGTATACCCAGTCTCGCTATCACAGAGCTTATACATCTTTACACCATACCTAGAGCGCTTGGAAGGAACATACTGCTTGAATCCCAGCCTTCCCTTATACTTCATCAGGGATTCATCTACACATATATTCCTTATCTAACTACTTAACTATGTACAATGTGGCTGTTTGTTCCGTTATGCCCTGTAGATTGTTTAACCTCAGCTTGGTATACCTCAATGTTGGCTGTTGTACCATGGTGTTTGGAGTCGTTGTCTCTCTGCGTCAGAGCAGTTAGGTCTTAGGAGTGGTACTATTCATCCTTCGTGTATATATATGTGATATGTTATTGTTCTAACACGACCCCCTCCTCCTCCTTCCTCAGATACGCCTCCCATATGTTCCTGGCTTCCACTATGTGGTGTGGGGGGTGTAGCCGCTGGCAGGTTTTTGCTTCATATGCTAGGTTTAGGGAGATCTGTTGGAGAAGGCTAGATCTCTCCGGTGGCTGTTGTTGTTTCCACCCTCTGGCTATTAATAAGTTGGCAGCAATCAAAATATGATATGTTAGGTCGGCATGTGCTTTTGGGAATGGGTCAATCGAGATGAAGAGTAGGACATTTTCTGGTCTCAGGTTGGTTCTCGTGACCAGTGCCCCTTGTATCACCCCCTCAACTGCCTTCCAGTATCCTCTGATGGCCGAGCATGCCCACCAGATGTGGAGCATTGTGCCCTACTCTATTAAACATCTCCAGCAAAGTCTCGAGGTGTTGGGATATATGGTCGCTAGTCTAGTCGGTACCAAGTACCACCTATATTGTATCTTGCGCATTAGCTCTAGGTGGGATGCGCATCTGGATCTACCTTCATGGGCTATGAAGGCTTGGTTCCATTGTTCTTCTGAGAAGACTGTACTCAAATCCTTATGCCATGCCTCTCTGAATTTGTCTAGCTGCGGTGGTGGCTGTTGGGTAGGATTATTTAGAATTGCATACATGAGTGAAAGCGGTTTCTTGGGCATTGTTCTAGATTCGCAGGCTTTCTCTTTACAACGCGTGTGGGTCGGGGTTGTCAGGATAGTGGAGTTTGTCAGTGCTCCCTTTAGTTGTAGGTAGGAGAATATCGCTCTTTGTGGCAAATCGTAACTCTGTTGCAGGTCAGGGAATTGTCTCAGCTGTCCTTGATTATAGAGGTGTCTAACCAACGTGCATCGTCGCTCGGTCCATAGTCAATGGTCAAATGTGGGATTCATCATGTGTATGCAGTATAGTGGTGTGGTCAGCGCCCATTTATCTGTATAACCTAATTGTGGTTTAATCGCATCCCAGGTTTTCAGCAGGATTGTGGTAGTGGCCGGTGTGTCTGGTAGTTTAGGGCGATGTCTATGTGGGACCCAGAATAAGTACCTAAGGCCCTTGGGGCAAGCCCACGTTGATTCCATGTCCACCCATTGTGGTGTGTTGTGGGCTGTGTGTGCCTGCAAGGCGGTGGTCATCAGCGCTGCCCTATAGTAGGTTCTCACCTCTGGTAGTCCTAGCCCTCCCTGCTCTAGGGGTTTGGTGAGTATACTAGTGGCTACCATGATTTTTTTGTGTGCCCACACAAAGCTAGTGAGAGTCCTTTGTAGTCCAAGTACGCATTGGGTATTGGGATCTGTAGCATTCTAGTCAGAATTTTCGGCAGCAGCAGTTTCCCCTTTTTTTTTAAGAATTTGCCAGTAATCTTTTTTTGAAGTTGTTCCCCTCCTCTTGACACGATCAATGACCTGAGAGTCTCCGTAAACAGGGTTGACCTGTTAGTCCCGTTTTCCATTCAAGTTGTGCATGATGTCTAGGCTAGGTTTCCAGGGACAAATGTTGTAGCCTGTTGAATGAGGTGACCTTGCTCGGGTCCCAGGTGTGCGGTTCCTAAAATCGCTGCCATATACACGTCCACTGATAGGAGACGCAACAGGTATTAAACTGATAAGAATAATACACCACTCCTATCAGTAGGTCCCCTCCATTGTGATTTATGCCCCCCATCCACCGCGCAGGGGTGGGGGCCGGGGGGGAGGACAGTAGGTCCCCCACCTTATCCTTATTTACTGAATATTCCCCTGTATAACAATGTTTGGAATTTAGTGAATATTCCCCATTCTGCTCTGTGTCAGTGTGTATCAGGGTCTCTGATGACAGGTGTCAATCCATATCTGCCAAGTGATCCTATGTAGGGGGAACAGTCTCTATTCTGCTCTTTGTCAGTGTGTATCAGGGGTTTTGAGGACAGGTGTCAATCCATACCTGCCAAGTGACCCTATGTAGGGGGAACAGTCTCTATTCTGCTCCGTGTCAGTGTGTATCATGGTCTCTGAGGACGGGGAACAGTCTCTATTCTACTCTGTGTGAGGAGGAGGAACGAGAAATGAGTAGCTCGGCATCCAACCTTGTGCAAATGTGGTCTTTCATGCTGTCGTGCCTGTTGAGGGACCCTCGTATAAAAAGGCTGAAGGAGAACGACCTGTGCTGGGTGTCCACGCTACTAGACCCACGGTCTCTATTCTGCTCTGTGTCAGTGTGTATCATGGTCTCTGAGGACGGGGAACAGTCTCTATTCTACTCTGTGTCAGTGTGTATCAGGGGCTTTGAGGACAGGTGTCAATCCATACCTGCCAAGTGACCCTATGTAGGGGGAACAGTCCCTATTCTGCTCTGTGTCAGTGTGTATCAGGGTCCCTGAGGACAGGTGTCAATCCATATCTGCCAAGTGACCGTATGTAGGGCGAACAGTCCCTATTCTGCTCTGTGTCAGTGTGTATCAGGGGCTTTGAGGACGGGGAACAGTCTCTATTCTGCTCTGTGTCAGTGTGTTTCAGGGATCCTTAGGATAGGTGTCAATCCATATCTGCCAAGTGACCCTATGTAGGGGAACAGTCCCTATTCTGCTCTGTGTCCATGTGCATCAGGGGTTCTGAGGACAGGTGTCAATCCATATGTCAAGGTGTCAATATGTCATATGTCAGGTGTCAATCCATATTCATTGCGATTTAGGAATGTTAGGTGATTTCTGCCCTTTATGGATTAAAACCAGACTCTGCATTAACTGTGTAATTTTCCATGGGAGTTTTGCCATGGATACCCCTCCGGCATGCCACAGTCAAGGTGTTAGTCCCCTTCAAACTACTTTTTCATCACTTTTGTGGCCAGAAACAGTACCTGGGGGTTTTAAAATTCGCCTGTCCATTGAAGTCAATGGCGGTTCGCGCGGTTCGCCGGTTCGCGAACGTTTGCGGAAGTTCCCGTTCGCCATTCGCGAACCGAAAATTTTGTGTTCGCGACATCACTATGTGTAAACACAAATGCATGTAACTGGTGATGTAATAAGTTCAGGCAAAAATAAATAAAAATGGCCATTTACCTATTCAAACTCGATTTTTTCCTTGAAGAGAATTATGCAATATTAGAAGACCAAGGGCCAAGGTTGGATGCCTAAATGAAGTAGGAGTCAAATTATACAGTAAGTTAACCTCCCTGGCGATCCGCTTCGGGAGGACTGCCTCACAGCCCAGGCAGCCCTCCCACGGCAAATCAGGCCCCCGGGGGCCATGTGATCGCTCTCAAAGAGCGATCACATGGCCCTCTGTAGCTAGCTGTGGATCTGCCAGCAGGGGGACTGTTTGAAATATCAGACAGTCCCCCTGCTGGTGGGAAGTATAAAAAAAAAATAAAAGACAAGTGTAAAAATAAATTAAATATATAGTTTTATATATATAATATGTATATATATTATATATATAATATATATACATATAATATATATGTAACGTCATACAAAGTGTATTTTAATATTAATATAAGTATATATATTAATATTAAAATACACTTAGAATGACGTTACATATATATATAATATGTATATATATTATATATATATAATAGATGTACATATATATATTATATATAAATACGTATAATTAAAATAATAAATAAATAAAATAATAAAATAAATAAATAAAATATTGAAACAAAATTTAAAATAAATTATATATTCATATGTAATTTCATTCTAACTGTATTTTGTTTTAATATATATATATATCGGTAACAAAATACACTTAGAATGACATTCTATATATATCTATATATATAAAATACAAATAACCGCAAATATATATATATATAGATAAATACATATAATTACATAAAAGATTACATTAGTATACACGTAGAATTTAAATACCTATAAATGCATATATATTAAAATTCTACATGTATATTTAAATAATCTTTTAACGTAATTATGTGATTTGATTAATTTAAATTTGATTGACAGGCCTGACAACACAGGGAGAAAGTGCAGAGAATTTAATTCGCAAGCACTATATTTGACCCTGTAACTCTCCAAGACACCATAAAACCTGTACATAGGGGGTACTGTTTTACTCGGGAGACTTCGCTGAACTCAAATATTCGTGTTTCAAACTGGTAAATTGTATTACAACGATGATATTTTAAGTAAAAGTGACGTTTTTTGCATTTTTTACAAGCGAACTGCACTTTTATGGTCTATATTATTGTTGTAATATGTTTAACTGTTTTAAAACACTAATATTTGTGTTTAGTGAAGTCTCCCGAGAATAACAGTACCCCCAATGTACAGGGTTTTATGGTGTTTTGGAAAGTCGCATATAAGGCTTGCATTTCATTTTTTTCACATTGAAATTTGCCAGATTGGTTATGTTGCCTTTGAGAGCGTATGGTAGCCCAGGAATGAGAATTACCCCCATGATGGCATACCATTTGCAAAAGTAGACAACCCGAGGTATTGCAAGTGGGGTATGTCCAGTCTTTCTTAGTAGCCACTTAGTCACAAACACTGGCCAAATATTCGTTTTTTGCTTTTTTCACACAAAAACAAATATGAACGCTAACTTTGGCCAGTGTTTGTGACTAAGTGGCTACTAAAAAAGACTAAACATACCCCACTTTCAATACCTTGGCTTGTCTACTTTTTCAAATGGTGTGCCATTATGGGGGTAATTCTCATTCCTGGGCTACCACACCGTCTCAAAGGTAACATTACCAATCTGGCAAATTTCAATTTGAAAATGGAATGTTCTATATTTGACCCTTTAACTTTCCAAAACAACATAAAACCTGTTAATGGGGGGGTACTGTTGTACTCGTGAGACATCGCTGATTACAAATATGTGCATTTTTTTGCAGTAAAATCTAACAGTATTATGACATTCACAGTTAAAATGTCAGACGGAAATGCAAATTTAAAAAAAAATCTTATTTTCTCACATTTGTTTTTCTTTTATTCATAATAAATGATGTTCCATATATGAATAGTTAATGATAGATTAAAGCCCTGTTTCTCCTGAACAAAATGATATATAATAAGTGTGGGTGCATATAATTTGAAAGAGGGGAACTATGGGTGAACAGACATATAGCGCAAATTCCAGTTTTTGTTTAAGTTTTGTTTTGATCAGAACGTGCACTATTGACTCCGTCCTGAAGGGGTTAACTTCTCCTTGCGATCCAGCGATGTCCCCGCGCTGTGATTGCCGGTGAGAGCCCCGGCGGATGCCTCCATCTGACTTCCTGGTTCCGTCTCTGTGAGCCGCAGAGGCTCATGGGGGCGGAACTGGGCGTGTAATTCAAATGCAAAAAAATGGTACCGCTTTTGGTACAAAATTCCTGACATAATCATACCGCCAGGGAGGTTAAGGTACGATGGGCAGACAACATGACAACATCCAGACTGGGGCTATATTGCTTATATCCTGCCATAGACACAACGTACATTATTTGAATAATGTGTAAAACTTTGAAATAGTAAGTAACCGTTGGAAAATATTTACAGAACATTTGATGTATAGACACATGCAAAGCCAATTCTAACCACCATTGAACCATCCATTGAACTAACCACCTTCTAGTCTGAAACACGTAAAGAAAGTCTTTATATTTTTATTTTATATATTTTTTGCTACTGCTGTTTGGGCTTGTATCACTTGATTTGCAGTTATAGGAAAAAAAAAATTTGAGTGGATTTTTAATTGAAAAAATAAAGTGAACACTTTAATATCAGTGCCTAAAGGAAGGCCTGCTAAAAGTCATTTTGCAAGTTTATGTCAAGTACCTTCCTGGTGGAACTCTGAGGCACCGGCGACGGTTTCCCATTCAAGCAGGGGTATGGTGTTTTGACTCACACAATCTTACTACTGCAGCTGCCTTCATATATAACTTACTGCACACAAAGTAATGGGGAAATTCATTAAACTCCAAGATTTGATTAAATGAAATCCAAGTGTTAAAATGTAGAAACAAATTGCCAAACGGTGACTATAAGTTTGAATTGTGGACGTTTGTCTAAAGTTTGTCATTTGAATTTAAATTCTCTCCAGATCAGAGTTTAGTAAATAACCATGACAATGTTAAAAGGAGGAACAAAATGGTGCAACACGTTTATTAAAAAAGCAAGTGACACTCCAGCCATATAGTGCCAATATTCCAGGATTCCTGGTCCCTGTTAAACTATGCATACCTACTTACATGGCATAGCTTCTTTTTCTCAACATGCCAAGTGCCCATTAAGATTGACAGTAAAATTGTGTGAAAGATACTCAGATAGAATTATCTTCCATGCAATTAGAATGCCTAATTAGCTCCTTAAAATAATGTATTTCATTTTTTTTAAAGAGTCTCAAAACAATTATTTATAGGCATGTTTTTGAATACAACATTGCTCAAGGAAACATCAAGAGACTCTCTTTTTACATTGTCTGCATTATTCTTACCTGTAGTCTATGAAATGTAAAAAAAAAAACAACATATAATACCTTTGGGAAAATAATATAAATACACAATAAGATTGTTTACTATTTTAAAGCTATAAATGATTTAGTTTTTACCTTTGTACCTGCGTATCTGCTATTTAGATCTACTGCTATGCACCAAACTGGAAGCTTTAAGATCATGGCTCGTGATCAGAGAACCCATATTTTATCTTACTATAACTACGTGTGTGAGAAATCTGAGAAAATAATTGTCAATTGAGTTTGCTGTAGGTCTGACTTTCTTTTCTCTCGATAATGTAAAGTGTATCTGCTTGATGTCCTTCATTTGCTAATTCTACCAAACACATGTGTATGGAATTTGGCAGGTTTTTAGGAACTGTCAACATGCCTGGAAAACTTCAGCCAAATTGTTCAGTTACATACATAGAAACTGGCAATTTACTTAAAATAGCACTAAGAAAAAGCTTCTATATAGTTACTACATAGAAAATAGAAATACAACTGACTTTTCCCTTCCCATATGAAAAGGTTGTTGATTTTCATACATTGAGTGGTTAACATGGTTGAAGCTTTATGCATATTAGCTGCACAGTTGTATACAATGAGCAATTCAGAAAAACGGACATCAAACATCAAAACCCCCAAGCTACAAAACAGAATAATATCCATCTGGTATCATAACTCTGTGTATTAATATTTCACTTTCTGAAATCTAGATTGTAAGATTCAAATTCTAACACTTTTTTATGAATCCCTAATATTGTATTAACACAAATATAATATTGTGTATTTAATTCCTTTCCTACATGATGCAATAGGCACCTAGACCAGTTTATCTCAATTAAGTGGTCTGGGTGCCAACCAAGTCCATATCTGTTTAACCCCTTAACTGAAAACCCTGTAACTGTAGGAATGAGAATGTTTATATTGCAGGGTTAACATGGCTCTTCCTGACTGCCACTAGAGGCACTTCCGCACCAATAGCCAAGTTAAACTTGGCTATTCAATTAGATGGTTTCATAGAGACCATTTGATTGACATAATGCAGTGTTTTTCTGTGCATGCGCATTCATTTCCCAAATGTTTCACTATAGGGAAACGTTGGATTGGCTGAGATCATCTGCACTGATGATCTCAGCCAAAGAGGCGGAATAAACCAACATGATGAGAAGTAATACTCACTGCTCAAAACCTCACAGGGGAGTGAGGGGGCCCAACTAAGTGTAAGGACAATATAGCGTTAGGAATGCATTTACCTTTAAGGTTAATGCAAATTATAGTGTGAGAATTTTGTTTTTACATTTTATGCAATTTTTATGTTATTGGATTTACCTGAGTTACCTGTACAATGTGGGTCTGTGAGATGATTTTGTCTGCTATATGTTGCTCTATATACAATTGTTTGTGCAATAACCTGTGCTATTGTAGACACGTCTTGCCATATTAAATGGGATAGCTGTTTGTGCAGTATCATGAGATATTATGGGCCTATTTGTATACATGGAAGCATAGAACCGGCACCAATTTCCTTCTCTTAATGGCAACACAGTGAGTAAGCTATTTGCCACAAGTTATCCCCTATTCTGTTGGCGTTGCTGCAATTAAGCTACACAAGTGGTTTAATTATCCATTGCACTTGGGACATTTTACTACAAAAGTATTATATTGAGTTAAGTAAATCTGGCAAAAAAAATAAGAAACCAAAATGTTACAAGATATGCAGTAGGATTGACTCATACATCACCGAATATGTTTTCATATGAATTTATTTGATTTTGATCATATTATTTGTCAACGACAATAATATGTCATTGATTCCGCTTTCTGAAATAATGTTTCTATGGCCACATTGTCTTGCTGCGATATAAAGTGTTTTTTTCCCTCCTATTAAGAAATGGGACACAGACCTTGTATGCATACCTGTAGTAAATTGAATTAAGGGTTGAATACCTAAATAGATTTAATAGTGATGAAGGGCAAATATGTTCTGCCATAGAGGAAACTGGTATGTGTTTCATAGAAAGACTGCCTTAATATCTTTAAATGATAAATGAGAGCTCATAGATATATGAATATAATGAACTGAGTTTGTAATGAAAACCAGCTGGGTTCAGTCACAAATGTTTTTGGGTAGGCAAAATAAATATGAATATTGTTCATTCTCCCTGAGGGGGAATCGAGCTCATGAGTGAAACATTACAGCTCAGACTCACAGCACAGAAAGTCACATATCAAAACCTGTAGGAAAAGCTGCCTTTCAACAAGACAAATTACAACAGGTTTAATTTCTTCACATGACAAATTACCCAGAGTTTCTTCTTTTACATAAAAAAAAAAAAAAATCCGATCTATTAAAAACAAAAGCGTCAGCTAATGTAAAATGTTCTTAAATGTATCGGATATGTCATTGGATAACATGCAATCCATGTATATTACCATCTACTGACCTGACTCAACAAATTATTTACAAGTCAGTTATAAAGAAAAGCAATATATTCTTAGCATAGTTTTCACAATTATGCAGTTAATAATAGAAAGAAAAAAAATGCATCCCCCCTAATTTTTTATTTATTTTTTTTTTAAAGCAAGTTATGCTATTAGTTGGAAAATCTTTTTCAGGAGGCTATATTTCATGGATGTGTTAATTTGTGCAATGTTGAGATATAACATAATTTTGTTAACTGGGTCCTCAAACAATTTATGCACGGGGAGGCACTTTTGAGTAGCTACTGTCTACAATTGTTACTTCCCTCTTACTATGGCCTCAATTTAATATTTTTGAATGAGCATTTTAAAAGGGTTGAACTTATAAACTTATCTTTTTCCAGCACCAAGGCTCCCTTTGTGCCAGCAAGGTCATCGATGGAATTCAAGGTGCTTAATTTGTTAGTTAAATGTATGTACCTTTTTCGAGCATTTTTCATTAGGAACCTTTCCTATTACCAATGCAAAGCCAGAGGCTTGCTCACTAGGACTGAGTTGGAGAAAGAGGGACCACATTTACATGAGCCGTCTGGACAACTTTGGGGTTACACTTTGCATAAATAGTTCAACAACTTAAGATAAAACTGCAAATAAGACCTCCACACACCATAACAACTTTACTGAAATTATTATTTTATGGTGTCCAGAGTGTTCCTTTACCTACCGTAACCTTACTGTTATTTTCTCCATTAAGCAGTAGCAATGTTTTAATGGCAGTGCATTGCGCGTGTATTCTTAAAAATGCAGTGTTGACTTTTAAAACGTGTTTTAAAAATATGCTTCATATTAGTGTTCATATTCTGCCAAATTCCTCTTAGTGCCTCTTTAAAAAGGAATACTACAGCAATAGCTCATTGGAGAATATTGTCTGTGCATGAAGGAGTAATGGCACAAATTTTTCTAAAGGTACACTTGTTTAATCTGCAGATGTAACTTAGACACATATATTTCAAGGAACAATTCATTATTTTTCGGTGTGCTGGCAGCTTCTCATCACTTTCTAGACCTCTAATTAAATAACCATTTTATAACTTGATCCCTTGTAGAATGAGGGGCACAGTGCTCGAGGGAAAAGACTGTATGGGGCCCTTAGGTCACCTAGTTAACATGCTGGAGTAAGGTTCCAAAACAGAAACAGAAGGTTCCAAAACAAAAATGTTTATAGACAGCTATTTGGTTTATTCCAACATGGATATAGATATCATAAACAGGTATACCTATAATATTATGTGTGTTAAATGGTTTAATGAACAAATGTATAAAGTATACATGTCAGTGTGTCAGTGTGAGTAAATAGCTCCAGGGGTAAATGTAAAATGCAGGTGGTTTGAATGGGAACACAAAACTTTTTTTTCTTTTTTTCTCCGAATGAGGAATTGAGGGCTGGGAGGAAGGTTGTAAAATTAGTGGAATTACTGGCTGATTTTAACCAGATGATTAGTACAGTTGGATACCACTGAGTTTTCATAAGGAACTCTAATTTACTAGCCATTCACAGCATTCCTCTAAAATATGGCTGCTCCCATGGGTCCTCAGGAATGCCAGTGTTTCGCTTTAATAGGGGAGATAGAGCTTGTAGCAGCTGGAAAGAAGGTAGACAAGGTATAAAAAGAGCAATGAATACCAAATAAAGGATTTCTAGCCAACTTGCCATCTTACAATTTATGTTTGGTTGGTAAATCTCTTGCATGGCTTGTCATTTTGTTTTGTATTCTAGAGCCCTTGTAGGTTCAAAGATTATCAACTTTCCTCCTCTAAATTTGTTGGTTTCAATGTTTTGGTACTTTTTTTTTTTTTTTAACTATACCATCAAACAAAGCAGTATGTACGTGTATGTATGTGTGTCTACTGTCAGCAGCCCAAATTTAGGGCTTCATTCTAATGTTGTTGGTAATTTTTTTCAGACAAGTTGCTGCTCACTAATATGGCTTACTGAAATGTGTAGCAAGAAGCACTATTTTGCTGTAGGAAAATGTGAGAAAAGATGTGTAGTCTATACCTGCAAAAGTGGTATCGGAAGAATTGTGTTTCAGCCGAATTTGAGCTGGTCAAACTCAAAGCTACTCACAAACTAATACCAACGCAGCTGAAAAGCCCCCCAAAATGTCCAGTTGCTCCAAGATTATGGGTTAACAATTTTCCCACCCATGGGCAGCTGGTGAGGGCTCTATATTTATAAAGGGCGGAACTTAGCGTGTCTCCCAGCCCCCAACCATGAGTGGCAGGTGGGCGATCTAACTCATTAACCAACAGGGGCTTAGTGATGGGTGGGGCTCTAATATTAATAGAGGTGGGCGTAGTGTCCCCCCAGGCCCCACTTATGGATGGCAGGTGAGACCTAGTGTCACTCCCCAGCCCCGATAAAGGGGAGCTGCTGGGAGCTCTTAATAAATATAGAAAGTAATGGATATGCCATTCTCCACATCCCAATTGTTCTAAGTGTGTACCCATGTGGATAGGGTTCCCAGCCCCTAGCCAACCCTCATCCCAATTAAAAAAAAATCTACCTACCACCCTCAGCCTAATGATAGTGGGAGAGAAGGGAATAAGTCTAAACACCTGTAAAAAAAAAAAAAAAAAAAGTGTCTTCTTTCTTTTTAAAACCTTTTCTTCAACCCCAGAAAAGGTCAAATAAAAATCCATAAAGTTACAACGCAACTTTAAAAAAAAAAAAGTGGCAAAATAAAAATTGACCATGGTTCCTTGCCCTATCGTGGTTTCTGTTTCAGTTCCCTTTAGCGCTTGTTGTGTTCAGTTGTGTTCCTTTGTACTTGACCTTGGCTTTGTTTTCTGACTACGTTATCTCGTTATCCTTATCTGTTCTGTTTGCCGGCTTGCTGTTTACTGTGTACCAGACCCCGGCTAGTCCTAGTTTACGCTGTCTCTTTATGCCCTTGACCTCGGATCGTTCCTGACCCCGTACTTCTCCTATATACATCGAGTCCGTCCACTCTAAGGTCCGGTAGACGTATCTCCCCTCTGTGTTGTCTTCTGTTTAGCTGAATCCTGCGTGTTGGGGTATATTCTCGTTACAGCTAGCCAGTACTGGCCAGCAACCACATGATTAATCCGTGCAGTACACAAAAAGTGAAAAAGAAATTGTACCCAAATTTAACCACGCTAACACATCCATAAAAGTCCAAGATATTGAACAAAATCTGAAAACAGTTTTACATATCTATATTCAAACTTTTCTAATGTTGTTTCCTTAAGGCAGAAGTCTAAATATAACATATGATCCATACATTAGTACACTCAGTATGTCTCAGAGAAGACATTATTTAGGATTTGATCATGAGTCTGAAATTGTTTAATTTCTACATTTGTGCCAGTTCCTCAGAGTTCTCATATTCTCTGTTTTAACTTTAATGCATTCACTTAGGGTGTCCGTACGTTTGTAGGGCAATCCATATGTGGACCCCATGTTCACCAAAAGCTTTTTGAGACCCTAAACAAATGATAGGCAAGCTACTGAGTTTTTGCCCTTTCCCAGAGTTCTCATATTTTCTGTTTTTATTTTAATGCATTGGCTTAGGGTGTACCCACGTTATGTTAACCTCATGTTCACCAAAAACATTTTGATACCCTAAGCAAATGATAGACGTGCTACTGAGTTTTTGCCCTTTCTCAGAGTTCTCATATTTTCTGTTTTTGCTAATAGCTATGTATATAGAATACATACAATGGACTAATGATACAATTTCTGTCTTGTTTGTTAAGCTATAAAGTGCTAAAAAAAGAACCCTCTGCAGCCTAATGGGTTCTTCATTTGGCATCATTCCCCAGTCATTGCTAATTGCTCAGCTATTACCAGTGTGTTTAATGAAGTGAACCCCAGATTGGACATATTCCTGAACTGTTACTGATAGGGTTCTTATTTCTCTGACTCAAAATTAGAAATTATGACATTAAAACATGAAAACACTCCAGACTTGTATTGCAATGATCATTTATTTTATAATTTGGTGTTTTTTTTTTTAGTTTTTTTTTTTTTTTAACAAAATGTAAATCACCATTAAAGAGCTTAAAAATACAGAGTTGAAATGGGTCCTGCTATTTTATTGCTTTTTTATTTGCATCCCTTAACAAAAAGAATTTGGGAGGTTTCTTATTTATCTGTTTGTTTATTTTTTTGTTACACAGTAGACAGAATGACAGTGTGCAATGCCTATCTGAAGTAGTAAAGACTATATGGTTAAGTGGACATTCCAAGAAAAACAACCACTACACTTCTTATTAGGTGGCTATGGTGGTAGGAGGCTGTTTTTTTTTTTTTTTTTTTTTAAAAACCTTTCTTTTACTTCCCACACATTCAGGCTTATTTTTTAAAGTTAGAGTTCAAAGTGAACTCAAGGAGAATTTCAAATTCAAAGCCAGAGTAAATGAACTGGAAGCTTAACTAATTTCCAGAATTCTTTTCCAGTTCTGCTATTCTGAACTTAAATTTTAAATTATTTTTAATTCAATTTTGTGAATAACCCTGCTTGTCTTTAGTTTCTTCTTCAGCTGTGGTGCTTAACCTCCATTCACTACACCTAACTTCCCAATCAACCAGTGTATTACTTCTGCAGAATGAGCTAGTAAACGTCAGTCTTCCTAACTTACACACACAGCACAGTTGCTTGATCACAAGAAGAGTTGTGCACAGAACCAGGCAGGCTCCAGTTTCCCAAGTGAAAAAGACTGACTAAATCGTTATGGTGTAGGCTGTGCAGGCTTATGCTGTACAAGTACTTGGATGGCTGAATGAGAAAGCGAGACTCCCCCTATGACATAAGTGAATAAGGGGTGGGGATCTTGCACAACTCATTATGGGGCCACTAAATTCTCCCAAACCACTCAATCATAATGATGTGTTCTGGGTGCAGTGGCCCTGGTATTTAACCTTGCAATGTAAAACATTCCAGAAAGGCCAACCCCCGGAGCGAATAGGGAGGGGGGAGCATGACTGCTGCCCTGAGGGGTTGGCATAGCTACCAAATAGATACAGTTGGTTTGACATTTGGAAGCATGGAATTCTGGGAAAAATTACCAGACTACTGGTGAACAATGCTGAGGGAGTCTGGCGGTGTCTTTCCCCACCCACCCTTCCCAACTGTTCTGTTCTGGAATTGTTGTTTTGTGTTTTCTTTGTTCTCATTTTGTCACAGCTGTGGGTTTCCTGCGCCAGCAAGTTTGGTAAATGAATAATACCCGGACGGGCTTGGGGAGTCGCAGCCTAAATTTGGTTGATAACGAAGGACAGGCTGAAGAGGCTCTGGAAGAAGTTTAAAGTGTACCTGTCTGCTGGGTAAAACCAGCAGCTGACAGTATTTGGTTATGCTGGTTTAAATAAAGCCATAAATGTTACCCACTTAACATGGTGTTGCGTTACTTATTGGGAAGGGAAGGATAACGGGATTTGATGATCGAAGGAGTCAGCAGTCAAGCTACTAGATGCTCTTTCACTGCATTGCCCTGAGGTTGCAGCTCATAGGAAAGCATTGAATTTAATGCTTTCATTTTAAAAGCATTAGATGTACATGCAGTGCTCGCTGCACATGTGCATATGGTCTCCACATCTCCTGATGACGTTCGAGTATCGATGCTGGAAAATGGTAAGTAAAAAGTATGTTTTCACTAATTTTCTACAAAGGTGAAATAAATCTCTTAAAATTATTTTGATGTTGTGTTTTTTTTCTAAGCAGGGCATACTATACTAGCAAAAGGTATTTAGGGTTCATAAAAAGAAAATGTAAGCTTCTGTGACAAACACTTTTCTGTATTATATTTGATTCTTGAACATCAAAATTTTTGGCTAATCATCCTCTGTGACTACATTCTCTTTCCAATTCTGCATGTATTGTCAGGCAGTAACAACACAGAACATGCAATACAGTTACATAGTATGTCAGCAGTACATACGTCATCATGCACATTATGTGTCACAGACCATTTTAAAATTAACACCATAGAATAGTACCATTCAAAAGAAGATGCAATGTCTGCTCTTTAAATGAAGTCTCTTCTCAACTTTTAGAATATCCTCCTTCTCTTGATAGCAGGACCTACTGTAACCTATTCATAACAACAGTCTTTATGCACCTCTAAAAGTACACTATTGGGGTTATTTGAGGAATGACATGGCGAGCTTTATCCCAGAGACAAAAAGCGTAGTTCGCCCTTATTTTGCAATGCTTTATGGATCTTCAACATATTACGTAAGACTGAAAAAATAATAAAAATGAAAACATAATGAGCTATATTTTCTACTTGTAGATGCTTTTTTGTGTGATTTGCAAGCTTCCAGGTAATGTAATATACGATAGTCATGCTTGCCATAAAATTGTAAGTTGAACACAAAAACGAGAACACAATGGGATAAAACATCATGGGGATAGGAAATAAACAATACACATGTGCAATTCGTCTCGTTTCGAATGTACATTCGGACAAATTTTGTTGAATTCGGACATCCAGATCCTTACGAATGTCTGTAGTTTGAATTGCTGAATTTCTGAATTGCTGAAGTGCTTCGGATTTTTTAAAAGTGGCAAAACGTGGTTAGGGTTAGAGTTGGGGGTTAGGGGTTAGGGTTTGGGTGTAGGGTTAGGGGTTAGGGTTAGGGTCCGAATTTCCAAAGTTCCCGAATTGCCGAAGCGAACCAAATGTCATTGGTTCGAATTTTTTTTCTTACCCGAATTTCAGAACCAAACCAAATTTTTTGCCCCTGCACAAGCTTAATAAACAAACAGACACTATATTAAGAGTAACAGAAAACAGTGGACATAAAATCTAACACAATGTCAATGAACCATATTATATGTAGGCAGTTAGTGTCAACTGTGCATTCTACTCCACTACACCTGCTGCAGCTCCACGTACTGTTAAAGCCTGCGTTTACATTACAGACTAGGGATAGCTCCACTGGCCACTCCTCAGATGGCTACTAGAGGTGCTTCCTGGGGCAGTGCTGCTCAGTGTAAAGCAAGGATTAATTTGGGCAGCACTGAATAACAAGGTAGGAAGCAGCCCACCTAAGGGGGAGGGGGTGATTCTCTCCAAAAAAAAAAAAAACTACAAATGAGAACGAACAAACAAGGAATAGGGTGCGCCTGAGATAACATGTAAGAGCCAAAATATAGAGAGGTAAAACGGAGTAATATACAATAAAATATAGTACAGCACTAAAACAAAAGTGAATAAGTGAAACGAAGTCAAAGTATCAAGAGTAAAATAGCAGCAGTCCTAGGATGGCAGTCCTTAACATAACATATATATTAAAATATATATGTGGGATAAAGTTACAATATTCTTGTAGTACGTAGAACCCAACACAAAATCTTATGGGCAAGATCACAGGAATACTCAAGGTCCATGGAATATATATAAAAGAAGGAGAGGAGAGAGAGCTGAAACCAGGTCTAATATGGTACGAATGCAGTGGTATAAATCCCCACGTGTAGGATACTTAATAAAGATATGGTCAACAGGTGTCATGGCAACAAGATGTTGATAGGACCCAAAAAGAAAATAAAAAGCAACAATTGTGCTCTCTGTATAAAAGCAGAACCAGGAATAAAAGTATATGAATTATACTCCTATTTGCTTGAGCAGATAAACCACTCAGTTAATACAGTGTGGGTGGTATAATCCCCACCTGGGATTCTTAGTGAGATCCACACTGGAATGATAAAACAGGATGCCATGCAACAAAAAAGTGATAACAACAACAACAACAAAAAAGGTATATGGCACACACACTGAAAAGTAGCCAATAAACCTTTATTAGAATAAATATAAAATAATCCACAACACGTTACTTCAAGATGGTATGGGAATCAAACTGCCCAGTTGCATATCTAGATGTAGCTGACGTATACAAATTGCTTCCTGCTGCTGGGGTATATTCCATGTTAGTTGAATAAAGTGTAACAGCTACGTCCTTTTGATTTGGTCACCAAATTTTCTGAGTTTCTGGAATCTACATATGCATTTGGCTCTGGGTTCAAGTTCAAGCATTTATAATTTCATTTATATTGACTCTTTTAACTTTTAAGCATTGCATCACCTTTTTTACCGCACTCCAGTCATGACAATAGGGTGTTGAATCTCTCCAGCACAAAATCCTTTCGTAGCCACAGGTTTGAAATGCAAATTACTGATAATTCAGAGTGAATTAAAAGTGAATTTCACATTTTAGACCAAAATAGTAGAATTAAAGTAGCCGCAGTGAAGAACATTTACAGTTTGACAACTGTTGCCTAAAATTTTAAATTCACTTTGATTTCTGTTTTGAATTCTATTATCTGCATCTTAGCGAATAATTTGCTAGTCTTGCACAAGTAGCTATGTATAGTTCATTAATCTTTTAAGTGTCTTGCAACATTGAACTTTGTTACATAATGGGTCTTTAGATATATGTTTAGATTTTGAGTATGATTATGTAAATCTATATGGACATTTAATATATTACTATATGTGTATACTATATATAGTTTACACAAGCATCATGTAAAATGAACACAATAGGAAAGGAGTGCTGTTATTGAATCAGCACAGAGCATAAGTTCTAAGGAACATTTTTAACACTTTGTTGACTCCATGCTTTGAAAAAAAACAAGGCATTACATTTACAATTATTGTAAACTGCATGCAAAAATAAGGTTCTAGCCTGTACTATATGTACATAATAAAATGATCCTTTATTTATCTTATGTAGAATGTTATCATAATGTTAACCACAGATATTCAGCACACAACTCATATGTTAATAATAAATTATTTTTAAAAACGAAGATTTTTAGGTTGACATTACAATGTCCTCAGCTCACCATATTTCACCTGCTACACCCTTGGGAACTTTTTAAACAGACTTGTATCTTTTAGTATAATTTTTTTTTTTTTTAAGTTCATTAAAGTTTGCAAAAATATACAATTTCAAGTATACAAGTTAAGGAGGGTACATAGAAAAAGAGAAAGACTTACACGTTGATCAACTAGAGTCAAAAGCATACAGGACCCATACAAGTAACATTTTCAGATGGACAGTGCCCAGTCTCCAAGGCTTGAGTTGACGAACAGTGAGAACAATACAAAAATAAAAAGAACAAATGCCAAAACAAAATAATGGTAAAACAGAAAATGGAAAAACAAAACATAATGAATGTTATAAGAAACTTAAATAATAAAAAAAAAAGGTTAAATATATTTTATAGATTTATCAATGAGGCATTTTTGTAAAAGGGCATTTAGAATTAGGTCTAGATAAATCTGATTATCAGCTGTATATATATTTTAATCACGGCGCCCATATTTAGGAATATTTTCTCTATTTCCTAACAAAAATCAAATTTCTTGCTTGAGACAAACAGGGTTATTTATCAAAGTGAGATTTCAAAGTGAGCTTTCAAAGTGAATTAAAAAATTTCAAGTTTAACACCAGAGTAGCTAAACTGAAAGAATACTTAAAAGCATATTGAAATATACTGCAATACTTTATTATTTTGCATCTGCAAATACTGGGTTAAGTATTTGCCCCCTGTGAAAATTACAATTAGATGCGAAGCAGGGGAGGGGATTGAAATGTTGACAGGGTTATTAACAAAAGTGAAAATTCCAAGTGATTTTGAGTTTTAAGGTTCAAATAGCGAAACTGGAAAAATATATAAATTAGCTATGCTTCCAGTTCAGCTACTTTGACCTTAAATTTAAAATTTACTTTGAATTTATTTAGAATTCTCACTTTAGTAAAAAGCTCTGTGAATTAATTGCGCACAGTAAAAACGGACCTAAGAATCAACACTTTTTAAAAATGTGGCTTTGTAGCCATCCAGTCTTAGGCTCTTACAATTAGGGGGGTTTTAATAGCCAGATGAAGATCATCTTGAGAAAATGGGTTAACAAGGGATTTTGCTACAATAGAATGGGTGGTTGAGGTGATATTTTTGTAAAGCTTGTTGAAGATTTCCTCTGAGGAAGGTGGTTGGTCCCTTATGGAGTACAGTGATTGATAAAAGTACTGGAAGGTTTTTACAACCAGTATATATTTTTCAGTAAAACAAATGTAATATAAACAGTTTTTATCTTGCTTAAGTTGCCTAGTAAAACCTTAGAGCTATAATAAGGATGAAGTAGGAGGTCATGTCACAATGCGTACCTAAGCAGCAAAGCTTCTAAAAAATGTGGCTTCGGAGCCATCCAGTCATAGGCTCTTACAATTAGGGGAGTTTTAATTGCCGGATGAAGATCATTTTGGAAAAATGGGTTATGGAGGGCTTTTGCTGCAATAGAACGGGTGGTTGATGTGATAATTTTGTGGAGCTTGTTGAAGATTGCCTCTGAGTAGGGTGGTTGGTCCCTTATGGAGTACATTGATTTATAAAAGCACTGAAAAAGGGGAATGATACCGCACTCCAAAATGTTGCTCAAAGAATCAAAAAGTATTTAATGGATAGTGTAAACAGAAAATATTAAAAGCAATCAGTTAGTGCATCACTTCACATAAAAATTCATCTATATACACAAATATTTTATTGGTGGGAAATACCTGAATTCATATTATATACACTATTGACTGTACAAGTAGAGTTCATATTCTGTACATCATATATATATATAGATCAAAAAACACCAATAGTTCATCCGAATGACTTGATCATGAAAAATTATGTACAAAAATCTGAACAAATTAATCAAAATTTTTTTTTGAGAATTCATCAAACCTGGATCCTGGGCATATTATGGATTAAAGTTAAGCGAAATATGCTTGTAATACATCCTACCATACTCCGTCCTAATTATAAGGAATATAGTTAGTCTTGCCTAAAATGGTAGCAGAGTCTCTAGAAAAGACAAAATAATTATGAAATACTGCAGGAAACAAAAATGTGGTAAAATTCTGCAAAAAACAAGTCTCTATATGTAAATTCTTCTGAGTACTCAAAAAGAAAAAAAAGAAAAAAATGGGGAAAAAATGGCAGGATCTCACCAATTACATTTGAAGCAGGGTATTTGAATGTTGCAGTAGCAGGTAGTGTGTGTCATAAAGACCATTCACTTTAACATGCTCATAAGGGATCTGCTGGATTCCTCTATCCGTTTGGACGTCAGCGATCCCTCTATGTACGTTGCACATTGTATGCAGATTTGCTCCAGGTCCAGTTCACCGGAGGGCTGCACGCTCGGGATCACCCTCCCTTTAAAGGCCCTGTTATAAAATCACTGGAAGGTTTCTACAACCAGTTTATATTTTTATGTAAAACAAATGTAATCTAAACAGTTTTTATCTTGCTTAAGTTGTGTAGTAAAACCCTAGAGCTATAATAAGTATGAAGGAGGAGGTCATGTCACGATGTGGGCTATCTGATCCAGACTAATATTTATTCTGTGTCCAATAAATTGTATATGCAATACAGTCTTAATTCTTATACATGAGAATATAAATTAACTTTTTTGGAGAAGTCACAGCTTGGCCCAACGATCATTGGAAGAATGTTCTTATCTTGCGAAATAAAATAAAAAATATAAATGAAGTCTGCGAAGCAGATATTTCCATGTGAACTTTCATGAAAAGAAAAGTAAATAAAGAAACAGAAAGAACAGGATATTATTATTATTTTTTATCATTTAATGACACAAACATGTTTACACACAGTCCTGCCTGGGTCATTAAAAATGAACTAGAAGTATTTAAAACAATGACATTTTGGATTTTCTTAGTATTGTTTTGTGTTACTAGACACATTTTACACGTTTTTCAGTTGATTTGCAAGGTGTATTTTATATATATATATATATATATATATATATATATATATATATATATATATATATATATATATATATTGAACAATAAGCTATGATTTAGAGGAGCACTTACTATTTCTGTACAATTTTCAAAGACCTTGAAAGAAGGAACACTAGTTTTCTAGAACTCATTTTGTTTAAAGAATTTAACTTTTCAGACAGAGTTTTTTTGTAGTTTATTATGATTCAATTTTGATCTAGACAACAAACTAAGTGAACTAATATCGTTTCAGATGTACTATCGGTTGCTCTTCAGGAAGACGAACATTATTAAGATTTTAGAATCTTCTCCTGAAGTTTCTCCCACTTAAATTTATTGTACACATAATTTGTTGATTTAGCCTTTTATTAAGCTTTTTACAGCTCTCATTAGCAATGCATTGATAACTTCATGTTAGAATGTTACATTCTATCATCTTTGTATCTAAGTGGATCTGAGCAATCCTACACCTACCAACATTTTTAAGACACTACTAATAATACCAAGGTTAGCTGTGCCTACAAGCTAGAGTTCATCATTGGCGTAACGCCAAGAAGCAATCTTCTGCTTCATATCGCTGTTCTAATATTTCCATAGATTTAACTAATGTTTTTTTTTTCCTTTGCACTGATGTGAAAGCAAAAGGCCTCCACAGTAAAAACTGACATTTTTATACTCCATTTTATTTTCCAAATCTTCACAAGTCTGTCTATTGAATATATGATCTTCCTCTAATAGGACTATTCCATCCCCAGCCTCTGGTGATATAGTCTGGTCTCAGATCATAAATTGAAAGTGTTATGACTGTAAATCAGAGTACATCAATTGCAGGGACATCCTAAATACCAAGTCAAACATCTTAGATTAGTTTAAATATTTTTACTTTAATGTCACACCTAGGCTATCCTTTCGAGAAATTGAATGTTGAAGTCTAAGTTGGTTCTTCATCATATGTGACTTTCAAATGAATATTTGAAGTCAAATTGGTTCATCATTTTAGGAGAAAGGATGACTTGGCTCCATCAGGATCAAAACCATCCTACAGAATATTTAAATGTAAATATACCAATAACATTATAGTTTTAATGGTACATTTTTCAATAGTGTGGGTCTATCCCATCTACTTAATTGCATATTTTGTGATTTATCCAATAGTTAGCATGCGTCTTCTTGAGAAGTTGATTTGCAATATTTTTATTGAGGGAAATATTTAGATATTAGCAAAATGTTTATTTATAAAATATTTTACCAGGATGGATACATTGAGATTTCTCTTGTTTTGTAAATAGTGTTCATGTTTTCACAACTCAACTAATTAAAGGGACACTATAGGCACTTAAGCAACTTTAGCTTAATGAAGCAGTTTTGGAATCTTGTAGTCTAACTGCTCAATTATCTGCCAATTAGGTGTTAATCATTTTGTTTATACAGCCCTAGTCACACCTGCCTCATGTAACACAAACAGTCTTCCTAAACACTTCCTGAACAGAGCAATCTAATGTTTAAACTTTCTTTATTGCACATTCTGTTTAATTTAGACTTTATAATGTCCTTCCCCGTTAATAGCCGTCTAGACCCTGTAGAAGCCTCATGAGTGTGATTAAAGTTCAATTTACAAAACAGGAGATAAAAACATCTAAAGTAAGCTACCATCTGATTGCATATGAAACCATTTTTTCATGTTGCCTGTGTGAATCACAGCCAGGGGAAGAGTGGCTTTCTTCTTAAAAAGAAACAAAAAAAATATTTAACTCCGAAATAACAGGGAATTGAGCAGTGAGGCTGCAGGGGCATAATCTATACACCAAAACTGCTTAATTAAGCAAAAGTTGTTTTGATACCTATAGTATACATTCAAGAAAACTGTTGCCGAAAGCAAATTCAATTAATACATCCACATTAATATGCCTTAAATAACAATTTCATAAGAGCCTACTTCATTTAGGGCCACCTTCAGTCCACAGGGAGCTCTCAAGTTAAACATGGTGGATCTGGCAGCCCTATGTATAAGTATATGAGTCTGATTGTTATAATATCTGTCTGCCTGAATAGGCTCCCATCTATTCACTGGTACATAACAGTCATTGTATACTGGGTAATCAGTAAGCCTCTATTGCTGTCTTATGGCAAGGGACATCCAACAGCTATGGTCCACAAGTGGACAATTAAGCGGTTTTGTCAATACTGATGACTTTTGGATATAGAGGGCCATATAAATAATGGACGTAAAACATACATCAGCTATAACAAAGTACATAAATGGAGGGGATGTATGGTGTGTAAAGGGCAGGAAAAGAAATAATAGTTATAATAATTGTTTGGATTCTAAATTCCCCACATCAAGTTCTATATAAATACCCTTAAGCGGGGTCTCTGACATATATATATATTAGTCATATCAACTGTATGTAACAAAAAAAGGTCTGCAAGCTACAGGATACCAAATAATTTTTAAAATGTTGCATTCTACCCCGCCCCCACTACATATGTGAAAGATGAAAGAATGAAGAAGGAAAGTTGTGTACTTTATATAATTTAAATTTCTGAACATCAATGTAATCTCTTAACTGCTATTTTTTCTAGGTTTCTGTGCTATCTCTTTAACTTAGTTTTCAAATAAATTCCCCTCTATTGTTTTTTAAACAAAAACTCCTCAGGAGAAAAGTAGTTAACGCATGTGTCATTTTAGTGTGTTTGAAAGTTGTAATGTTGTTTTTGTTTCGGGAATTATACAAAATTAATTTATGTATTTACTCCTTCTATTACATTTTATTCATTAACACTAAAAATGCATGTGGTTTTCACAATCTTAAAAATAACTTCTAGGACTCATCTGCACCTGGGCTTAATTTGTTATTGATGTCAACTTTGCATATTTGTGAAGTTCAAGGGTTTATTGCCCCGGCCTGACCCAGCTAAGTCAGAACTCACATGTGGTTCTCTAGTAGCAATTTCTTTTCTAATAAACCCTTCTCTCAACATAAAACCGCATATGCAACTGATTTTGTTACTGATTAAAATATGGCATCACGGTCATTGTTTGGTTTTGAAGTTGAAAATGAAATATGTCATTTTATTGCAATTTAATTGCACTATAGGTCAGACGTATGCAGTGTTTTGTTATATGGCCAATGTTTAGAGTTTAGTTGAAGAAACCGTTATGAGTCATGACCAAATGCAATGGACATACCATTATTATCAGCAGGGGGAGAGGGAGATAGTTCAATCTGAAGGTCATTTAGTCCAAACTCTCAAACAATAATGACTAATGATCAGACCTATCTGTTGGCCTCTGTTTACAGTATTTGGTTGAGGTTTTTTTTTTTTATTATACTGTGTAGCGGTTACATTTAACAGATCATCTTCTTTGCTGAAAGTGGAAAGCGTAATCTTTTGTAGACCATCCTCCAATTAAGGGAACATCCTGTCTACACAAGAGAAATGTAAAACATAGATAAGAGACATTGGTGTGTTTAAATATGCTAGCATGAAATAAATCAAAGTTTTGTGTTCTAAAAAATGTTTTAAACAAACGTAAAAGGGGAGGAGTTACCAAGGAAATGTACCTGTTGTTTCCACTGGTTTCCATGGTGATTGCCTTTTCTCAGTACTTTACGCCACTGTTTAGAACGGAACACTTTGATAAATCCTGCTCTACATTTGACTACATTTTTGCAAATGTTCAATTTGCAAAGATACATAATTTGCCGGGAGCATGATAATTTGCGCGGCATAGATTTGGTATAAAACCTTAAAAACATTTCAGAGTTTATTAACAAAACAGTAAATTGAGACACATGGACAATCAAACTGTAAAATAAATAAAAGAATCAAGCTGTAGCTAAAATCTGAGAAGTGGTGAAGATTTACAGCTTATTTATTTTACATTGACTTTTATAAAAATAAAAATGCCTGTATAATACAATGTACTTTTTAGTGAAAAACTATAATTCTATCTTCAGCTACAAAATAGCAAACTAAATTAAGGAAACGTTTTTAGTGTCACGCTTACAGTATGTGACAAAAACAGATATTCTTTGCTTGTTAATATTTTACCCTGTGTGAAATATTGCGAAATAATATATACATAGAAATAGTGATGTACCGAACTGTCCGCCGGCGGACAGTTCCCGGCGAACTTAGCGTGTTCGCGTTCGCCGCGGCGGGCGGACACATGCGCAGTTCGATCCGCCCCCTATTCGGCATCATTGGGCAAACTTTGACCCTGTGCCTCTCGGTCAGCAGACACATTCCAGCCAATCAGCAGCACTCCCTCCCTTCCACACCCTCCAACCTCCCTCCCAGCATCCATTTTCGATTCATTCGGAAGATGCATGCTTAGTGAGAGGAGGGAAAGTTTAGCTGCTGCTGATTAGATAGGGAAATTGATAGCTAGGCTAGGGTATTCAGTGTCCACTACAATCCTGAAGGACTCATCTGATCTCTGCTGTAAGGACAGCACCCCAAAAAGCCCTTTTTAGGGCTATAACATCATGCTGCTTTTCTTTTTTTTTTCCTGTGTAATGTAATTGCAGGTGCCTGCCTGCCAGCTTCTGTGTGAGGTTCACATTGGATACTGTGCCTACTTGCCCAGTGCCACCACTCATATCTGTTTTAACAATTGGTTAAGCTTTAGATTTAAAATAAATACTTTGTTTTCACTGTAAGAGAAGAGCAGTTGCCTGCCTGCCAGCTTCTGTGTCAGGTTGGATGCCTTGCCCATTTGCACAGTCAGTGCCACCACTCATATCTGTTTTAACAATAGCTTAAGCTTTAGATTTTAAAGAAATCATTTTTTTTTCACTGTAATAGAAGAGCAGTTGCCTGCCTGCCAGCTTTTGTGTCAGGTTGGATGCCTTGCCCATTTGCACAGTCAGTGCCACCACTCATATCTGTTTTAACAATTGGTTAAGCTTTAGATTTAACCCTTAGCACGTTATTCCAAACAATTTAGGCATGTTAGGTGATTTCTGCCCTTTATGGATTAAAAGCAGACTCTGCATCAACTGTGTAATTTTCCATGGGAGTTTTGCCATGGATCCCCCTCCGGCATGCCACAGTCCAGGTGTTAGTCCCCTTGAAACAACTTTTCCATCACTTTTGTGGCCAGAAAGAGTCCCTGTTGGTTTTAAAATTCGCCTGCCCATTGAAGTCAATGGCGGTTCGCGCATTTGAGGAAGTTCGCGTTCGCCATTCGCGAACCGAAAATTTCGGGTTCGCGACAACACTACATAGAAACATAGAAACATAGAATGTGACGGCAGATAAGAACCATTCGGCCCATCTAGTCTGCCCAGTGTTCTAAATACTTTCATTAGTCCCTGGCCTTATCTTATAGTTAGGATAGCCTTATGCCTATCCCACGCATGCTTAAACTCCTTTACTGTGTTAACCTCTACCACTTCAGCTGGAAGGCTATTCCATGCATCCACTACCCTCTCAGTAAAGTAATACTTCCTGATATTATTTTTAAACCTTTGTCCCTCTAATTTAAGACTATGTCCTCTTTTTGTGGTAGTTTTTCTTCTTTTAAATATAGTCTCCTCCTTTACTGTGCTGATTCCCTTTATGTATTTAAATGTTTCTATCATATCCCCCCTGTCTCGTCTTTCCTCCAAGCTATACATGTTAAGATCCTTTAACCTTTCCTGGTAAGTTTTATCCTGCAATCCATGAACCAGTTTAGTAGCCCTTCTTTGAACTCTCTCTAAGGTATCAATATCCTTCTGAAGATAGGGTCTCCAGTACTGTGTACAGTACTCCAAGTGAGGTCTCACCAGTGTTCTGTACAATGGCATGAGCACTTCCCTCTTTCTACAGCTAATACCTCTCCCTATACAACCAAGCATTCTGCTAGCATTTCCTGCTGCTCTATTACATTGTCTGCCTACCTTTAAGTCATCAGAAATAATCACCCCTAAATCCCTTTCCTCAGATGTTGAGGTTAGGACTCTATCAAATATTCTGTACTCTGCCCTTGGGTTTTTACGTCCAAGATGCATTATCTTGCACTTATCCACATTAAATGTCAGTTGCCACAACTCTGACCATTTTTCTAGTTTACCTAAATCATTTTCCATTTGGCTTATCCCTCCTGGAACATAAACCCTGTTACATATCTTAGTATCATCCGCAAAAAGACACACCTTACCTTCAAGACCTTCTGCAATATCACTAATAAAAATATTAAAGAGAATGGGTCCAAGTACAGATCCCTGAGGTACCCCACTGGTAACAAGCCCAAGCTTCGAATATACTCCATTGACTACAACCCTCTGTTGCCTGTCACTCAGCCACTGCCTTACCCATTCAACAATATTGGAATTCAAACTCAAAGATTGTAGTTTCTTGATAAGCCTTCTAAGTGCAACAGTGTCAAAAGCCTTACTGAAATCTAGGTAAGAAATGTCTACTGCACCACCCTGATCTATAATTTTAGTTACCCAATCAAAAAAATCAATAAGATTAGTTTGTCATGATCTCCCTGAAGTAAACCCATGTTGCCTCTGATCTTGAAATTCATGTGTTTTTAGATGTTCAACAATCCTATCCTTTAACATGGTTTACATCACTTTCCCCACTACTGAAGTAAGGCTTACTGGCCTATAGTTGCCCGACTCCTCCCTATTACCTTTCTTGTGAATGGGCACAACATTCGCTAACTTCCAATCTTCTGGGACTACTCCTGTTATCAATGATTGGTTAAATAAATCTGTTAATGGTTTTGCTAGTACACCACTAAGCTCTTTTAATAGCTTTGGGTGTATTCCATCAGGTCCCATTGACTTATTTGTCTTTACTTTTGAGAGTTGAAATAGAACCTCTTCCTCTGTAAACTCACGTGTAATAAATGACTCATTTATCCTTTTTCTTAACTGAGGTCCCTTTCCTTCATTTTCATCTGTAAATACCGAACAAAAATATTCATTGAGGCAGTCAGCTAGACCTTTATCCTCATCTACATACTTTTCTTCTTTTGTTTTTAATCTAACTAATCCTTGTTTTACTTTTCTTTTCTCATTCATGTATCTAAAAAAAGTTTTGTCCCCCTTTTTTACTGACTATGCTATTTTCTCTTCTGTGTGTGCTTTGGAAGCTCTTATAACTTGCTTAGCCTCTTTCTGCCTAATCTTATAGGTCATTCTGTCTTCCTTACTCTGGTTTTTTTTATAATTACTAAATGCTAACTTCTTGTTTTTTACTATTTTGGCCACATCTGCGGAGTACCACAGTGGTTTCTTGAATTTTTTTGGTTTTTACTGACAAGCCTAATGCAATTTTCTGTTGCCTTCAGTAGTGCAACTCTTAAATAATCCCATTTCTTTTGGACTCCATTTAAATTGCTCCAGTCTAATAATGACTCTTTTACACATATTCTAATTTTAGAAAAGTCTGTTTTTCTAAAGTCTAAAACTTTTGTTTTTGTGTGGTGTGACTCAGTCACTGTTCTTATATTAAACCACACTGACTGATGATCACTGGATCCTAAACTTTCACCTACAGTAATATCTGATACCAAATCTCCATTTGTTAACACTAAATCTAGTATGGCCTCTTTACGAGTTGGCTCCTCAACGACTTGTTTTAGAGACAATCCCAGTAGGGAGTTTAGAATATGTGTGCTCCTGGCACAAGTAGCTATTTTTGTTTTCCAATTCACATCAGGAAGATTAAAGTCACCCATGATGATAACTTCCCCCTTCATTGTCATTTTAGCTATTTCTTCAACTAGTAGATTATCTAACTCTTCAATTTGTCCTGGGGGCCTATAAATCACACCTACACGAGTTACTGTGTGATTACCAAATTCTAACGTAACCCAAACGGACTATGCAAACGGACTATGTTTGCCTCACTAACCTTTATTAGGCTAGATTTTATGCTATCCTTTACATACAGGGCCACCCCTCCCCCTTTCTGGCCTTCCCTGTCTTTTCTATATAAAGAGTACCCTGGTATTGCTATGTCCCAATCATTTTTCTCATTATACCATGTCTCAGTAACAGCGACTAAATCTACACTATCAGTTGCCATTATTGCCACAAGTTCATGGATCTTATTCCCTAAACTGCGAGCATTTGTAGACATGACTCTAAGCTTATCATTTTTTAACACACTTGCTACAGGCACCTTCTGTCCTTGTTTTGGGGGACAATTGGATTGATGTTTTATCACCCTTTTGCCCCCCCCCCCCTCCTAGTTTAAATACATCCTAGCAAAACCTTTGAACTGCTCACTGAGAACATTTGTTCCCTTTTGAGAAAGATGCAAACCATCTTTTTTGTGCAATAAAGCCAAATCCTTGCTCCCGACACCATTCACCAAGCCACAAGTTAAAGTCCCTAATACGCATCCGCCTGTCGTTCTGAGTGTTATGCACAGGCAGAACTTCAGAGAATGACAGTGTGGAAGCAACCTGCCGTATATCATTGGCAAAAACTTCCTTAACCTCTGAAACCTCATTGCAAGCCAAGTCATTTGTCCCTAAATGGACAAGTACATCCAATTCCCCTTCCTGCTTTACTTGCTTAACAATATTACAGATACCTACGTCTCCTGTCTCTGTGAGCAGTAGCTCCGGAAAGACACCTCACAAGACCACCATTGTCCATCTCCACAGTATATACAGTATAGTCTCTACAAGTTATCTGTATTTCTGTAAATAATGTACAAAGAAAGCACTAAATTGTGGTCTTTAACATAATTTCACTATTTTAGTTATTCCTAAAACATCAGTATATATGCCACATAACTGTTACTCATATGTTTCTGTGCTACCTATCCATCCCGAGTGTCACATAAATGTTACAAATGTTTTTGTCTAAATTGGAAAAAGAATATTCAAATTGAATTCAAAGTGAATTTCAAAGTTTATATTATCATAGTTAAACAGAAAAAATGGCTGATAAGGATTTTTTCAAATTGGCTATTTTGGGCCTGGATATGAAATATGCTTTGAATTAATTTTAAATTCATGACAATTCACAAGTGACGTCATAACACCTACAGCAGAGAAAGCAATAAAGGGGGCATAGACATAGTTGAGGTACCTATGTAATATAAAGTATAATTTGGGGGACCCATCTTTTTTAATGGGCTAAAAAGAAAAGATGAAATCCTAAATTATTGATAGAAAGAAATAGTTGCATTCCTTGTATATTTCATTCCCATTTGTATATTTAGGTATGTCAGAATGTGTCACTGCAATTGTGTACGTGTATGTGTCTATGAAGAGTGTTATTTCGTATGTGTCTGGTAACAAAACATTTATATCTGTGTGTGCGATAAAGTAGTTAATGGGAAAAAAGTTGTCATAGTACCTAATACTAAGTATAGGAGACTTATAACCATCCAACACACAGTGGAATCCTCATATAAAACAAACCTATTCAGCAAAAATAATTATTATAAATCCTGGCAATTACCCACATGCATATTTTATGTTTGAAGTTCAAGGGTAAAGGGGTGACTAAATAAAATCTCTTATATGCAGCATACTGTGTTGAGTAATTATGTTTGTGGTAAACACTGTTTTCATCGGTCATTTCCATAAAGGGACACTGTAGGCACCCAGACCACTTCTGCTCATTGGAGTGGTCTGGGTGCCAACTCCCACTACCCTTAACCCTGCAAGTGTAATTATTGCAGTTTTTCATAAACTGCAATAATTACATTGCAGGGTTAACTCCACCTCTAGTGGCTGTCTATTAGACAGCCACTAGAGGTCACTTCCTAGTTTCTAGCACAGGTTTCCTGTGCTAGAGCGTCGCTGGACGTCCTCACGCTGTGTGAGGACCTCCAGCGTCGCTCTATTCCCCATAGGAAAGCATTGAAATGTTTTTTCAATGCTTTCCTATGGGGAGACGTAATGCGCATGCGCGGCATTTCCGCGCATGCGCATTAGGTCTCCTCGGCCGGTGGGCAAGATTAGTCTCGCCCACCGGCCGACGTAATCACCAGGAGGAGCGTCGCGGAGGCGGAGACAGCGGCGAGGGACATCGCCGCTGTCCCAGGTAAGTCACTGAAGGGGTTTTCACCCCTTCAGTAACCGGGGATTGGGGGGTGGGAGGGAGAGGGACCCTCTAGTGCCAGAAAAACGGATAGTTTTTCTGGCACTGGAGTTTCCCTTTAAGGAGAAAGAGACTATCCATACAGCAGTTAATTGTAGCGAATATTCGATAATATATATGATTAACAACATTGGGTATTTCTAAATGTATCTTTGCACTGTTTAATCATTAGACAACTTGTTCAGTAGAGTCTTTAACTCCTCCAATACCAGCTTTAAATGACTAAAGACAGCCTGTTGGCAAGCAGCTACACCTTAAAACAACAAATTAAATACATAGAAACACCAGAATAAAGGCTGCTAGAAAGAAGCTTTAATGATGACTGGAAGGTGAGTGATGTACCCACAGTTTTTAGAAAAACAAAGGAGATTCCTTGGATCCCATATTACCAGGCTAATTCATTACACCCCAACATATTCCCCTGTGCCCAGTGGAGGGCTGGCAACCTTTGACCTGTTAGGTCAAATACAAACAAATGTCCTTTTTTTGCGCCCATGAAGTACACAGATCAATCCATGAATAGTCCTACTCACACAGAACATGATATATGATATATGGATCTGACAGATGGAGGCTCCTGGAGTTGGAAGTTGTGATATCATGTATCCCTACAAGCTCCACCAGTATGCCCTGCACAGCATGAGCATTTACAGAGCAGCAGCCGGTATGTGTTATGAATGCGATGAGCTCTGTCTCATGCCACCACAGAGTCACTTGCAAAACCCCAGAGACATTATGCATACTCATCATAGTCTCACATACTCCAGCAGCTTCAAAATATCCCAGTTCAGTATTAGTTTAGTAAAGGACCTGTCCATTCCCTTCTGGTAGTGCTACTCCTGCTCTGCTAGACTTTGGTGGGTTTCATTTATCCCACCCGCCAAAGCTGCTAATTCTAAAGTAGTTGATGAAGGCATCCTACTCTTCCCAATATATCCTGCCTCTAATCTGACATACACATTATATGCCTCTAATCTTCTTTGACATGCACATTATATGCCTGTTTAAATCTACTCCTTTAAGAGGTGCCCTTGTTCATATCCCACCTATGTATCCTTGCCCAGAGATGTATGTAAGCTAACTGGTACCCATGGTGTATGTATGTTGTTTTTTGTGTCCCTCTGCAGTGCCTCTAACATCCTTTGGTAAAATTATTAATACAAACTCACATTTATATACATGCATACTCATACACATACTTATATGTGTATACACAAACATGTATATACAGATGTTCATATTTTAGTGCTCCTCTGATTCCTGGTGATTTTTACATCCATAATGTGTCTTGTGCCACCTAACTCCTCTCTATGACTTCTTCATTTGGACTTACTCAACTGATTTATTCACCAATTCACATAGTTGGCAACACTCTTGATCTCATTTTCACTAATCTCTGTATTCTCTCTAAATACTCCAACCTTCCTTTTTATCGTACCTACCAATCATCTATCCACCCATAGTATCAATGTACCACATACTCAACTGAAGACACTCAATTCATATTAACCTCACATTAAGTGTTTTGAGCTATTGAGCAGCTATGGTCCACCAATTTTTTTTTCCCATCTCAAACCTTTCCTGCCTTTTTTTTCCAACATCTAAATATAACTTTGCCTTTTCCTTTACATTAGAAAAAAAATGGCACCTCCTACATTTCAAATTAGTAAAAGGTCACAACCACAACTATGGCACACTAAGTTAATCTACTAGCTAAAAAAAAATAAATCACAAAATCAGCTGAGCATTGTTAAAGTAAATGTAATTATCTATCCAAGTTCCACTGCTGTACATTTATGCTACCCTAACATTTATAGAAATGTTATCCCAGTAAGGAAGGGTATGGACTCAACTCCTTCACACACATATAACTAATCTAGCTCTTCTATCTGGCATACAGATTGCAAAACGTTGAATAGATCCTGACTCTTCCAAGAAAACCTTATCAACACGTGTTTTGTTATTGTTATATTTTTTATATTTATCGCGAATAACCTTAAGTGGACTGTATAAATTAGTTTATTCAGCTCTATGAGTTAATGCTGAAATAATTAATTATATTACTTTCTTTCGTTCCTTTTTTTCTCTCAATTTTCTCTTAATCTTTCTTTCCACAATCTAATGCATATTACTGTACATCGTTCTTTATTTAACGGCAGTTCCCTTTAAAAGGTCCATACAATGTAAACTGACAAAGTTCTCAGGAGCCATAAAAATACAAATAAATAAAAAAATATTTAAATCATTTATGTGGACTACATTAACCTAACTGGACATAAGTCACTGAATAGATTTGTTTAAGCAGCTGTTCTCTTTTTGTTTTGTTTTTACTTTTGCAGATCTGTTTTTTTTTATTCTTTAAAACATTTTGTTAAAAAATATTCACCAGTCAGAGTATTATTATTATTACTGTCATATATACTGTGATGTTTTTTTTTTTTTTTTTAACACAGAGTGTTCTGCTTTCTTATCAGAAAAGTACAGTTAGGAACAATCAGAAGGTGTTGTTTATGATTTGTTTGACGTGACTTCCTCTTTTCTTAAGTATCTGTATATTAGATGGGATAAATATATAAGACACCACTTACAAATTGTTTTTTTGTTAAGTAGCAACTTCAGGGTTTATGTCCATTTATAATGGAGAACTTTGTTTTTCTTTTCTATCTGTGTTTTAAAACATGCTAGCCACATCTTGACCTCTTCTAACCTGGTGTTTAGAAATTACAACCATCCATACAAACAAGGCAGACAGAGGTCAAAGAGAGCAGGGTCTGTGAAAAGTTAGGGATTCTACATTAATTCTTTGACATAATTAATCACGTATAGGACAGTCTTATCTGGAAGGAACCTTTTACCTATTACAACAATGTCAATTTGCAAACCACTTGAGCATTTAGATTTAGCACAAATAGTATGCACCCTTCATCTGGGATGTCCTAAATTGAACATAAATGCCTTTGAAGTCACAAATCTACCAGATTCAGATATAAATTAATCAATCAACTTAAACAACTGGCTCTCTCCAAAAGGATTTCATGTAGATCTGTCATCCAATTCTTTTCAAGGAGTGACTGCATGCTCATTTATTAGGCTCCTTCTGTCAGGTCCTGAGTGGGATGCAGTTGGCTTTACCTGTCAAACTGCTGGACGTTTATCAAGATCAGGGGAGAGCATAGACTGATTTGCAAAGTAACTTATTTCTACCCATTAAGAGAAGCAGTAAATTCAAGATTTGCTATGCCAATCAACTTATGATGCATTTTTCTTAAAACACGTTATTGGTGTTTTTCAAACTCAATATATGTATAGTGTGTAGAACTTTGCCTAGGTCGACAGAATGTTGATTGGTTGGAGACAGCTCCCAGTCATGTAATTATGTTGAATGATGAATGAGTATGAAAATATTATATATATATCCCTTCAGCGACTGTTTTCTAAAATAATCTTGTCTCAAAGTCCAGTTTAACGAGTGATATCCATTTTTAGGAAACTGATTTTTTTTTTTTTTTTTTTTAAATACCAATAATGCTAAATTTAAAAGTAGAATGTGAATGTATTGCTTTTAATACCTTAACTACCAAGCACGTAAATATATATATAAAAAAAAAACATTGTATAAATTGAAACATGAAAATATTGCTACCATATGCACATAATGTGCATTGATTAATGTTTAGGGATACATGAAATTGTTTGACGATACATAAATTATATTTTTATTTGTTCTTCCTGTATAAAAGTATCACACTACCAAATTGATCAACTAAGCCACATAAATAGTTGCCCTGCTGCTGAAATCAGTTACGCTCACACGATTTAGTTTAGAGATCCCTGGAATTCACGTGTGATGCAGGCTGACTTCTAGGAATGACTGAGTTCAGCCAATGGATTTATTTCAATAGGGAAAGTGCAAGGAGAGTAAGTTGCAAGGAAAATAGTAGGTACACGTCTGTGAACTATAGCTGCCAAAATTTAAAATAATGTCTATATTTGAACATAATTATAGCAATCTGCATTGGTCTCTATGTTGCTCTCAGAGCAACATCAGAGCCTCTTTAGTTCTCTTTCCTGTCCCTGACTGTTAAAACGCAACAATAAGGTTTTGTTCTTTGAAGCTTCCCTTGTTGTGTGAAGTAGGGGCTGTCATTTTCAGCCTACTTTCAGAGATTCAAAGGGGAGAATGGAGTCCTGGTAGATAAATTAATTTCTCTTCAAGATGAATCATGACTGGAGTATAAAGGAATGTGAGTAGGTGTTGTGAACTAGATTTTGTATTGTATTGATTTACAGTGAACATTGTTGAAACGCCATAACTACTGTTCAGTCCGTTAAGGTGGCAGCTAAGATGCTGCCTGGGGATGATGAGAATTGTGATCTATGAAAGCTTAAGAAGAATAATGCTTAAAGGGAATGCTTACAGGGAACCATTTTTGTGGACTATACGTTTCTTTCTGTTGCTGTGATCTCTGTCCACTCCCTTTTGGTGTTTTAAAAGTTTAGTTTAGTACGGATTACTTACCCCGTTTCTAGTACCTTCACTCCAGCCATCTACTCCGCCTCCATCAGCATGCTTGCTGATGCTCCTCTGACCTCTTCCAATCCAAAGATTCCCATAGAGATGCATTGGCGATGGGATACATATGCACAGCAAAACACTTAGCTGGTATGAGCAGCATTTGATCAAAGAACAGATTTTGGAGGCTGAAGTGCCTTTAGGGATATCATGGAGACAGCCACTGGAGGTGTATTTAACTCTTCAATGTAAACACTGTTGTTTCTATAAATGTTTTACATTGCAGGATCAAAAAGATAGATGAAAGAACCACTGCACCAAACCACCAAGATGAAGTGGACTGGGGGCCTTTAGCGATCCTTTAATCTCGATAAGACAAAAAAAAAAGCAATATACCCTACGAACCTTAAGCTCAGCAATGGCTCTATGTAAGTAATATCATGCATACATCATGCTTTAACACTTTGGAGGAAATCCATTTTTTAAAATATATGTAATTTTACTGTCATCTCATTGGCCATTGGCCATAGAGCCATTGGCTCTAGAGTTCAGATGAAGATAGAACAGGAACTTGGGGAGTTAAACTTCACAACGTTTAGGGTTAGTGGGTCATTAAAGTTAGAGCTTGAAGTGTGAAGACATTCTAACCATAAGCATGCCAGCCATAACATTCTAAGCATGCCAGCCATAAATACTCTGAAACTCTAAACAACCATTATCCCAGTGCAGTGTCAAGTAAATAACCTGAATTTTAATAAAGGGTGATACTGCAGAATTTGTTTTTGGGGGGGGGAATGAATTCTGCACCCCACCTCTCCTAGATGACCTGATGTATCTTTTAAGTTGGTATGTTTTACTATTTAAGAAAAATATAATAATAATATGTTAAATAACAAATAGACTTCTTAGAGATGATATATATTTTGGCCTATGCAAAACAGATTGGTTTAATGTATACCACAACTTTTGGCAGGGATTGCTATGAAAGGCTTTCCCTCACAGATTTTCTTTGTTTTGTACACCGAAGGATGGGGTTATTATAGATAAGTAACACAATGTCTAGAAAATCTATAGAGTACCCATTATTTCATGTTAAGATTTTTGCAATAAATATGATGGCCATGTTCAGAGCATATCTGCACATTATACTAAGTGCAGGGTCATAGACGTTGCTGATTGCAATTGGCATGGATGGAGTTTGAAGATGTACTTTCAGTTCTTAACAGCAAAAGAGAAGCAAACCTCAGTATAAAATGTATTCTTTACATTTGGCAGCAATTTTGTTAGTTCAATGTGTCAATTATATTGTAACACCTTCCTGAAGATGACTTTGTTATCCACACATTATGCTGATAAATTGTAAACTATAATTCCCAGATTTTACTATTAACATGACGTAAAGTCATGATTTTATTAAAGACACGGAGGCGAGTATTATGCATAACCTTTTCATTTATTTCCCTCAGCAGCAAAGATAGAAAAAAAAAAATATATATATATATATATATATATATATATTATATAAGCGTCTGGAATATATATATATATATATATATATATATATATATATATATATATATTAAATTGAGAAAAAACTGCCTAGTAACAACCAATCACAGTGTAGAGATAGTGTCCATATAAGGCAAGTGTATCCCAAGACCCCTTCTTTCTTGCGATAACCGAAGACCATGTAGTAACGAGAAATTTTTCAACACTGTATCCAACAAAACTGGTAACTGGGAAGCTAAAATGGGAAGAGAAAAAATATGGTAATATCCAAAATCCAAACTTGAATTTCAAGATTTGTCAGTACTGTTGAATATAAAAACAGATCAGGAATATGTATCATAATAACTAAATCACAAACAACCATGACCAAAACATAAGCTCACAAATACTACTCACCAAAAAAACGGAACATTTACCGTACCGACCAAGACGATGCGCACCCAAGACCCTTGAACAAGGGAGGGTGGGTGGGAATAATACTCGCCTCCATGTCTTTAATAAAATCATGACTTTACATAATCTTAATAGTAAAATCTGGGAATTTTATTTAAGACACGGAGATTCCTATTATGCAAGTTTAAAGCTAAGCTACCACCTGAGATGTAAAATAGGTAATCAGTCGGAAGTAGAAGTCACGGAAAGTAGATTCCCACAACCAATCTGTGGCCTGTAGAATATCCTCCAGGTGACAACCAACAGCAGAAGCCTTAGTTGCCACTGCACCATGCACCGACTGGGCCGTAAAATTGATGTATCGATGCCCGCTAAGGACAACAGTCAACGAATCCAACGCGCCAACGTAGGAGTCAAAGCTAGTAGATGATGAGCCTTGAAAAAAACAAACAACTGGTGCAGTTTAGGAGATCAAAAGAAGAGTCTGGAATCCATATACGAATTCAGATATTCCACCGGGCACAAAGCCGGAACCTCCCGGGAATCTACGATAAAAACATTGTCTTGATGGCAGATTCGTCCTTCTGGAGATAATGAAGGAAATACCTGCCGGGGTAAATGCAATAGCATGCCAATCCAGCGTTCATAAGTCCAAAATGCATAAAAGAAAACCAGGCAGAACAACATCAACAGCCTAGCAGACAGTTGTTAAGCGACAATGCTTGATTCGGATACCAGGATGACAAAACTGTAGGACCACATCGACGTTCCAAAAGGTGTAGAATCTAGCCTAGGAGGCCTAGTGAGTCAAATCCCTTGAGAAGATGATACATGAAAGGGCGGCGATCTATAGGTGATCCTTTAATGCATTGAAGTCCCTCGGAGATGGTTGACCGGAATAGGTCAATAATGTGGTAAGCCTGACTCGAAGACTCCAGTAAGAAAGCTCCCGAATCATATGAAAAGGCAAATATGGGATCCTCTGCCCATCCCAAGCACCAACCAGGCCACAATCGATATGTCGATTGATAGGCAGACTGAGGTCCCGGGGCCCATGCGTTGGCAATGAATTGAAGTGATGTCTGCAGTACGACTGGGAGCTTCCAAAGTCTCTGAAAAGAAGACACACAAACCGAGGCAGGATGTCTTGCTCTACCAAGCCAATCACATTCCCATCCAGATCCAGAAGGAGGGTCGGGGAATTCGGAACAATCCATCAACACCCCCAAACTCGAGGGAACCATGGTTGTGACTTCCATAGAGGTGACAATCACCAGTGTATAGCCCTGCCTGAGCAACTTCGACAGCGTGCGAGAAATCATGTGAACAGAGAGAAGGCAAGTTGTATGCCTGGTCATACCTGAAGGAGGGTGTTATGAACGCCACTGGGTCCGGCCTCCAACTGTAGAATCTGATCAACTAGGCATGCAGTCTGGACGCAAACTGATCCATATCTTGAAGGGACCCAAAGATGGCTCCATCGTACCACCTCACTATGTGAGCGAGTCACCAAACCAATTCGTCCCTGGATTCCTTGTCCAACATCAACCTTGCCACATAAGAGTGTGCACAGACCTGAGCTAAGAGCCCCACAGACGTTGCAGGGCATGACAGTGTAGAGGCCCGGTCAAAATCTCTTCAATTGAAGCTATGAGTAGGCCGAAAACCCTTGCTAACTGTCCATTTGACAGCTCCAAAGGTTGGAGATTCCACTTGATCTCCTACGATATGGTCCTCATTTTGGATTCCCGGGAGATACCGGAACTGATGAATGAAATCCTCTGAGAAGTCCAAAATTCCACAGACTGCGCAAAAGACATCACGGACTTCAATTAAATTGGTCGTGAATGTGAAGCATACATGAAGTTGTGTCTGCGACTGGAACCTGAGCTGGATGTCGTACAGATAATAATCATCCGAACACCCCTCGTGTGGAGGAACGACACCACCGGCTTCATGACCTTGGTGAAACACCAAAGAACAGAAGAGAGGCCGAACGTTAGACATATAGACTTCCATCGCCTTCCTCGCCAGGTAAAAACAGAGAAGGTCACTGCACTCCATAGCGGTGGGAACCGTGACATAATCGTCACGTAATCCAGCTTGACCAACCATTCCAAAGAATGGAGAAGGTAACCCAGACAATGAAGGCCCCACATTCGAAATATCGATACTGCAGGAAAGGCATCGAGAGGGCACCGGACGGACCCAGCTCTTGAATCTCTGAGGAGATCAGCAGGTCCAGCCTCGGACCGTAGGAGGACCAAGCATCGGAAACAATTCTGCCCTCCCATGGTAGAACCAAATCCACTAGCCCCCCCACCTGTACCTGAGGTATAAAGGCATCTGCCTGACGTGGCACCTCGAGGGAAACGGATGTTCCAGGGTCTACCTTCAGATGGGAAAAAAGGCAGCCTGACCTCACGGAATCCTCTGTGTGGGAAAAAAGGAGCCCCGATTGGCTTCGAATGAGCCCCTAAAGCTATGGCCAGGTGGACGGCTCCTGCTTCTCCCGGCCCCGCCCAAAATAAATTTGATGGAAAAAGAAAAACACCCGCTACGTATTCACCCGGGCCACTGATGACAGTGAATGTTCTGCCACACATGCCCAGGTCCTTTAGAAACCTGTCCCCAAACAGCATAATGTAAGCAGCAAGACAGATATAGCTAAACTAGCTAATATAGGGTCTATTTAAAGCTATATCGTCTTGCAGCGTTCTGCAGTGCCGAAAAGGCAAATAGCCCGCTGGACCCACCTAATGGCCACATCAATGTCCATCTCGGACTTCCCCGCCTTAGCAGAATCTAGGACCTCATAACCTAGGAAAAGGGGTCCAGCGTATTCCCGGTTGACCCTGACAGTTCTTCAAGAGAAAATCTAGCCCCTTCTAGGGCTTCCAGCCTGACTTACGATGAAATCCACGTCAGGGATTAACAGACAGACCCAGGGACCGAAGGTCTAGGGCACTCCGGGTGCAATACTGCACCCCACCTTTGAAAGGGGAGTGTGCATACAATGTGTCAACTACTGTGCAATATGCCCAGGTGGCCCCCATTCAGCCTACCGGGTTGGTGTAGAGCAACCGGATCAATCAGGGAAAACACCCTGCGGGTCTAACAGCTCCCATAGCAGAGTCAAAGGCTTCTAGGACAGAGTGACTCATGGTGGAATCCAGCATGGCCTGGAACCATTCAAAGGCCAAAGCCCCAGCATCCTCAGCTGACAAAGGCCGTAACTCATCAACATGGCTCTCAGGCCCATCATCCTTAGCCTGCCTGCTACTAAGAATATAGGGATAAGTAACCAAAGGGGTCAGGACTAAGGAGGACTAACACAAACAACCCCAAAAGTAGAGAACAGACAAGACCTAATAGGGTATAACAACCCAAATGGAAAAACTGCAAGAAAACAAAATGTACAACACTGGATAATTGGTGTGCCCCCGAAGCCCAGGAGCTGGCAGGAAGCCGAGGTAAGTGAGACACAAGGCACCCTGGGCGCCCGACCAAGCTCCACCCCCAAAATGCCCGCTGCACGATAGAGCCGGTCGCGGCCTGTATCCATGAGGTAGGCCGCGATCGCAACTCCCTTGCGGCCTGTCCGATCGGTACAAGAAACAGAAAAGGCCACCGATCGGAGTGGGGACCACCCATACAGCATTGGGTGCCAAACCCGACAAGCAGATACACAGGAAAGCCCCACGAAATCGCAAGTGGGGGGGGGGGGGAGAAGGGTGAAGGTCAGCACGGCCGGGAAGGAATAGAGAGGGCACACCAAGTCTAGACCAACTAAAACAGCACAAACAATAATAATTATAACATAAGTAAATAGTACATAACAGCACAAATAATAATAATAATATAAATAAACAAATACAGCAAAACCAAAGAAACAAAGACATTAAACACACACAGAGCACTTCAAAATACTTAGCTGGTCTGAGGGAGCAGCAAAGAAAGAGGGGGATCTTGGGATACACTTGCCTTCCATGGACACTATCTGTACACTGTGATTGGTTGCATGTGTTGCTAGGCAGTTTTTTTCTCAATTTTATTTATATATATTTCTCTCTATCTTCGCTACTGAGGGAAATAAAGACATTTATTCATAATAGGAACCTCTGTGTCTTTAATAAAATCAGATGATACAATGAAATATATACTTCTGGTGAACTGCAGACACTTTAAACTCCCTTAAAATTCTTCTTTCTCTGTTCCCTTTTAATAAATATAGCTAAAAGCTTATTTTCCCATATTTTTTTTAATATTTAGTTTTAAATTTGTAATACATTCCATTCTTTCATAAAGCAGTTATGGTCTTGTCTGTGCCTAGACTGAGCTGGGTTGTGACGTAATTTGCTAAATCATTCATATAAATTCAAAAGATAATGGAGCATCTCATGAACAAAGAATAATATAAGTTTTAAGTGTTTTTCATTGATTTACTCAATGGTATAGATTATAGAGAAGTGACATTTACCTTTGACTTCAGATATCTGCTTGAGCAAATCGAGCAGTGATTGAAGTTGGTTAGGGACAATTCTCAATTTATGCATTGCAGCTCTTAGAGGAAGTGATCTCTGAAAACTTCCTCCTGCACTGATGTAGAGCAGCTCTCAGCAGCTATCACAGCTCTTGCCCTTGACCTGTACCTTACGTAGTTACATAGTTACATACTGTAGCTGAAAAGAGACATGCGTCCACCAAGTTAAGCCTTACTCACACTTGATTTGAAAAAATTCCTTCTTGACCCCAGATTGGCAGTCAGATATCTCCTTGGATCAAGAAGCTATTACCCCATTAATTAAAATGTATATCCTTGTATATTATGTTTTTGCAAGTATTTATCCAACTACTGTTTAAACATATGTATAGACTCTTGTCCTATTTATAGATTTCCAGACAATGGTTTGTATTGGCCCTGAATATATTTGTATAATGCTGTCATATCCCCTTTCGGGTAACGTTTTCCCAAACTAAAGAGATTTAAATTTGTTAACCACTCTTCATAACTAAAATGCTCCATCAATTTTATAGCTTGTCTCTGAACTTTTTCTAGTACCATAATATCCTTAGCCTGGCCAGGCTAGTCCTCCCTGGACCCCAGGGAAGCCACCGTCACTACTAGATATACATAGAGCTGCAGAAGAGGCCTCCCCCTCATACAAATGATACAAACAGCCCACACACAAACACAGTCCTCACCAACCAACACAACACCACTGATAATCCACATACATGCACATAACCCCACAAGTATCCTCTCACATGCAATACCATAAGCAGACTTACATATGCACACACCAACAAACACACAATGTAACATAATATTCACACAATTCCACAAGCAGCCTCCATACACAGCCCACAATCATAGGTATCATATACAAAAGCATAATATCCTCACGAACATATATAACATAACAGCACATCCGCACAAATACAATTCTACAAAGCACCTGAAGAATCGATAAATAACACAAGCAGAATATGGCAACATACACACCTCAATTTAAAAAAAGATAGAAACTACACACCAAGGGACTTCAAGATCTTCAGAAAGGTTGCCTACCCCTACTATACCATATTTATTCGTCTTTATGGTTTGTTTCATATCCCGTTGAGTATCTTCTATGAACAAAGAAGCACTTTGTGAGAATAAACTGTGCTTCTTTTTTCATTATCCCACATTTAAATTAACATACTACATTATTAATTATTTTTCTGTCCATATTTGTGTCATATAATACACCTACATCTAAGGACGTTCAAGGAACCTACCACACATGTATCCTCAAACCTCCTACTGCTATCCAGAGATACCCCTTGCCAGGTTGTGCTACAAGAAGCAGTGTGCTCCTCCGCGATGACCATTTGTATTCTCTGTCTGCACTTGGGCTATTATGTAAAAACTGTAAAGCTACCCATAACTGTGCCCCATATGTATTTTTACTTCTTTATAAAATACACGTAATCAGGTACAATAGATTGTTTTGCCTGAGGGTCATCAAACCTTTTTTTATAGTATTCTTATGTCCCAAAATCATATTTCAATTTAAATATATATATTTGTTGGCAATGAACGTGATTAATACCCCAGTTATACAACAAAAATGCGTATAAAAAATAGAATATATTTTTGCTACAAAGGGACTTGTAATATATGTATTATTACACTTAAATTTGCAAATAAAGGGAAAACTGTTTTTATGCGTGCAAAATGTTGTCAATGAACAAAGATAATTTGATTATTTCTGGAAAATAATGTGGGATTCAGTATATCGTACATTTGGAGCATACACAAAAACAAATTCCAGTCAAACAAGCATATTTTAGACCATGGCAAAATGCAATGAAACACCACATTATAGCAAAACACCTTGCCCATGGCAACTTGGTGCATACGGTTCCTCTTAAGTTTTTACAGTGAATATTCTGCAGATCTGCTGTGCCCTCAGGTAAATAAATTGCTTTATTTAAACTGTTCACTTAAATACAGAGATCAGCAGTGGAAAACTAATTTCAGTGTTTCAGGTGGAGGCGTGATGTTTAAATCAAGATTATTTTTGAGGGAATTGAAGGTTTACAGCATTTTGAAAATTAACTCATGATATTCTATGGGATATTTGCAAGCTGGTGAAACTATGTACTTCGACAATCATTAAATTAAACACGCAGTGAAGTTAACTGGCTGCTGTGTATATGTGAAACTGTAGTCACCATATCCTCTTATTATTTCAGACTAGTAACTTGATAGGAGAGAGAAACTATTTTTTTTTTTTTTTTTTTGTCAATCTTTCTTTATTAAAGGCATATAAGATGGGGTACAAAAGAAAAGCAAGGGAAATGTACGAGTGATTTACAGCATAGGGTTGATACATCATTTATCAATATTATATTAAATTTCAAGGATAGCGATGCCTCCTTTTTTCAAAATGTTTGTCGCTAATCTATAGGTTGAAAATACAAACTATGAATCAAGCTTAAGGAATATGCAACACTAGGCTGTTGGTTAAATAGAGTTTAGATGCTAGACATGCTGAACTGTTGCGTCATGGTTGCTAACAGGCGCATAGTAGTGTGAATAAGACGTAAGTGTACGATTTGAATTGCTAAGGCAAGCTGGCAACGTAGCACTCATCTATCTGTTAATCGACAAATCGCAGATCAGTTACGTCCTGTGTACTAGCCTGTCAATCTAGGAAAAGGTCTGTCTAACAGCATATTCAATAACGTCTTTAATCAGTGTACTCAGGGCAGGAAATATGTTCACAGCGAAAGCTAAGCTTTTCAACAGGCTGGCCTAAGGAGATTGGGTGATATTTAATTGGGCTCTATGCAAGCCTGTCTGATAAAGCCTTCTGTTAATACTAGCTGTAGAGGTGTTGTGGTTAAATTGATTGCACCAGGCTGCCAGATGGGTACTGTTAGCATTGAAAATTAGTATTAACTGTAGAAAACATTACGGTGCATGTGAAAGGAAAACTTTATGGGTGAAACCCTCAGGGGATGACAGTGTGTCTCTCTCGTTTACTTGGAGCAGTCCAAGGCATCGAGTGCTGCAAGCGTCCATGCATTTATTCAGCCCACCCCACATGGAGGAATCGTGCTGCAGTATGCGGGGACCAGTCCACTTGATTGTGGGGGGCTGCATCTTTGGTCTGTCTCTCTATTGAGGGTTGGGCCTGTTTCTCTAGGGTGTATGCTTTGACCCACGGGGTGCTTGGCCTTCTGAGCTGTGGTTCCCCCGGTGCACCTCCCAGTTCCTTGTCGCTTGAGTGTCATATGTCTTCGGCCCAAGGCCTTAGCGGGGGCCCTTGCCATAAGTCCATTGACCCCATCCTCAGGGTCGTGGGCGCAAGGTTTCGCCGGATTTCGGTTGTTCCCCTGGGTGTATGGGTGGCGGTGAGGAGTTACCCTCTGGTGGGCTCCCTGCTCGGAAGAAGCGTGGGGAGCGCTACTGGGAGCACGAGGGGTCCAAAGCACTCTGCGACTGTGCTCTGGTGCTTGATTCCCTCCCATGAGTTTGCCTGCAGGCAGAGGATCTCTCCTCCTGCGGCGCCATCTTGGGGCCCTGTGCCGTTTAGGAGTAAGGCGCTGGCGGCTTTGTTGCCTAGGTTGCTCGTTGCTCCAGCGTGTGCTCGGTTAATGCAGCCGTGCCCAGTGCTCCAGCCGTGCCCAGAAGGCATAGAAGATAGCGGTGAGTTTGGCTTCATAGTCTGGCATGTCTGTGTGGCGTTCACGTGTCTCACCTGGTGAGTTTGCTGTTGCCATTTTAGTTACGCCTCGTGTTCGCCTGTCCTGATGCTGTGTTTCCTCATGTTGTAGGCTCAGCCTATAGCCGCCTGTCCAGTCACTTGTTGTGGACCGAGATGACCAGCATCAGTCCGGAGGGGGGTAGGAGGTGATGCCCCCGAGGTATCCCCGACCAGGTCAGTCAGCGCGGGAAACGTCTTCCCGGCGCTCGATCTCTGGTAGGCCTCAGGGCTCTTTGTCGGGTTCCCGGTGTGGTATAATCTTGAGTTTGGTGTTGGGCTATTCTCCCGGGTGTCCCCGACCTGATTTCTCGTCTCTGGTGTGTGACTGTGCCGTGTTTTTTGGGGTTTACCTCCGAAAAGTACAATAATTAGCAGGAGCTGAGGTGTAGCACAGCCGCTCCGCCCTCCGAGAAACAATTTTTAATGAATTTGTTTGTTTGTTTGTTTGTTTGTTTGGTCTGGAAACTAAAACATACAAGGAAACCTCTACCTATGACATGAATATTTACGTTTGGGTGAAAATTATTTAAGGTATATAAAGGCTAATCCATTTTACAGAACTTAGCTCTACAAGATACAGTAGAAAGTTTCAGAATGCAGAAAATGAGTAACCTGCAATTCATCCTCCTAGTGTTACTCCAACTCAGACTGTAAACTCTATGGGACACTATCTCCTAGTATTTCTGTGTAACTACTGCACCGTTTTCTTCACCACTTTACTGTAATGAAACCTTTAGAATTTGAACCAAATATTACTGCGCTTTTTACATTGGTCAAGTACTCCGTAATGCTGTAGAAGAGACTGTTCAGAACTTATTTAGACAGTGTTACAGTCTAGAGAAGGGTTCTCAAATTGACCACCTACAGGCCATTTCTGGTCTCTGAACGGGTTTCGTGTCATCTGCAACATGAACTTTGGAGACCCCTCTGATTGCCCTTTCAAAGTTAGTGTCTGTCTTTCTCAACTGCCATAATCCCGATTGCCGTGACCGCAACTGTAGCAATTTGAAAGAGACCGAGTCTAGTAGGGTGCTTGTTGTGGGCGTGACTTAAATATGAATATTAATCTTTTAATATAAAATAATAAGCAAAAGGAACAACATTAAAGGGCCACTCTAGGCACCCAGACCACTTCAGCTTAATGAAGTGGTCTGGGTGCCAGGTCCAGCTAGGGTTAACCCAATTTTTTATAAACATATCAGTTTCAGAGAAACTGCTATGTTTATAAATTGGTTAAGCCTTCCCCCTAATCCTCTAGTGGCTGTCTCATTGACAGCCGCTAGAGACACTTGCGTGATTCTCACTGTGAAAATCACAGTGAGAGCACGCAAGCGTCCATAGGAAAGCATTGTAAATGCTTTCCTATGCGACCGGCTGAATGCGCGCGCAGCTCTTGCCGCGCGTGTGCATTCAGCCGACGGGGCAGAGAGGAGGCGGAGAGGAGGAGGAGAGTTCCCCGCCCAGAGCTGGAAAAAGGTAAGTTTTACCCCTTTTCCCCTTTCCAGAGCCGGGCGGGAGGGGGACCCTGAGGCTGGGGGCACCCTCAGGGCACTCTAGTGCCAGGAAAACGAGTATGTTTTCCTGGCACTAGAGTGGTCCTTTAATATTTTTTATAGTTCGTGGTATTATGTTCGAATATGTGGACAGAAAATACACAAAACTTTGTAATATTAAATGTATATTTAATATAACTATAATAAATAAACAGATGCTAGCAGAATGTCAATTTACTACAATAATTATACAATACAAAACTACAACATATTACTTACAAAAGGCTAGAACAGTTGCTAAATGTTATAATGGCTTCACATGGTACAATACAAAACATGAACAAACTTACAGAGGCCCCCGCCTGTGGAGCTGGGGCCATCAGCTGCTACATTCTTAGGCAGTCAAGGGCAGAACCAAAGAGAGAGACTGGCTGTTTCAAAAGAGCCCTGAATGCCTCCTACAATCTGTTTTTTATCCAGTGTAAGTAGCTGGCCTGTGATGTCACTGCCAGAAGCACATGGATTCCTACACACTGCCCCTAGTGGTGCCTCCAAAGCATTACACTAACTATGCTTTTTTTATGATGTAAAGTCATGAAATAATAAATACCATTACAGTGCTTGAGGCAGCAAACTGGTGCTGGGATATCTTAATATATTGTTGCTTTGGTTTGACAGTTGAGGAATACAGTGTATACTAGTCAGCCACAACATGAATAGACTACTTTAAGAGCATAAATACAATTGAACTTCAAATTACATCCTAAAAGGTAGGTTTTTATGGGTTAGCAAAGTAACCCATTGTAATGTAATGTAATGTAGCGAATTAGGGCATTTGATAAACGAGACAAGAACTTTAAATATAATATTCGCATACATCAAATGAAGTTAAAAGCCAACCACGTTGTACTTGCTAATTCGATATGCTGCATATAAACAGGGATACAGTAAATGATAGACTTGGAGATTCATTTTGGTCCAAATGCAATTTTTCAGAATTTGGGCCAATCCGGTGACCGGTTTAATTCCCAACTCTGAGCCGAAATGTAGTCAAATCATGAACTAACCAACATGTGCAATGTTTGAGCATGTGCATTTCAATTTGCGCCTGTGAATTTTGCCCATAGTGACAAAAAAGAGACGTTTGATGAGAAAAAACGATGATTGATGTCTAGGGGACAGTCACAAAATGTTGATTTTATGCACAGATAAAGTGAGAAGTGAGTAATAAAGGGAAAAGTAATAATAAATAAATCAATTTCTATATATTATTCTGTCAAACAGTTTTTATTAACAAGTTTCAATAGTATCCATTACAATAAACAATGAGAAGTATTGGTTACTTTTTCACGATTGATCTCTAAATCAAATGGTAGGAACATGCTCCTATCGATGTACTACAAAATATAAACATACTATTATAAGGTTAATCCATTTCAAGTAGTCCATAGGTTGCTTGACTGTTTTAAATTATTATTTTTTGAGTGAATATCTGTATTGGAATTGCCAAAAACACCAATTTTTTAAAAATATTATTTTACTTGGTTTAACGTTACATCTTTTTGTCACGGCACACAACAAATTTTGGTTATACAGATGTTTAAGAAAACCTCAATATCTCAGTTCCACATGGTCTTAGCTCCTTACACTAGTGTACTAGTGTACACTACAGATGTTTAAGAAAACCTCAATATCTCAGTTCCACATGGTCTTAGCTCCTTACACTAGTGTACTAGTGTACACTACAGATGTTTAAGAAAACCTCAATATCTCAGTTCCACATGGTCTTAGCTCCTTACACTAGTGTACTAGTGTACACTACAGATGTTTAAGAAAACCTCAATATCTCAGTTTCACATGGTCTTAGCTCCTACACACTAGTGTAAGGAGCTAGGACCATGTGGAACTGAGATATTGAGGTATTCTTAAACATCTGTATAACCAAAATTTGTTGTGTGCCGTGACAAAAAGATGTAACGTTAAACCAAGTAAAATAATATTTTAAAAAATTGGTGTTTTTGGCAATTCCAATACAGATATTCACTCAAAAAATAATAATTTAAAACAGTCAAGCAACCTATGGACTACTTGAAATGGATTAACCTTATAATAGTATGTTTATATTTTGTAGTACATCATAGTGACTAAACTGATCTCTAGAGCACATTACATGGTACATGTACATATATATATAAAAATTAGACCTTAACGTTAGACTTAGAACTCAAGCCCTAATATAATGCTCAAGATCACTTAAAGTTCTACTTTTAGAGTCAGTTTATAATGGGAAGGGTTAGAGTCCCAGTCCCAGTTTTGTTGGGGGGTACCTAGGTAAGTATAGTGTGCATGCAAAACATTTCAGGTTTGAGATGTCTCTGTTTTTTTTATTTTTGTATGGGAGCAAGAAAGTGCAATTGTTTTACATTGTTCCCCTTTTTTTGAAAAACTCTGATGGGGGACCAGATAGGAACTTGGCATGTTTACAGATATAAGTCATCTATAGCAGCAATCTATAAATGTTGAGCTTGAGATTCCACTGGTTACAGAGCATGGGCTAGTAGAAATCTTTGGGAAACTCTTCTTTATTCATGTATATTGCCAAAAGAACAGAATGGATATAAGCATAACAAATAATAAAATATAAAAAAATAATACAGTAATTGTGTTTATGATTTTCATACAATAGCTTATGTTTGTCAATGCTGGTGAAAAGTTACTACATTTGATGACATTAGTGCAGCAAACCTTGTCTCTGCATGCGCTGGTGTGGCCAAACCTGCAAGTCTGTGGACACAACTTGCCAATGTGTTGGCTGAATTGCTATGAGGTTATACTAGGACAAGGATAGGCAACCGTCAGCACTCCAGATGTTAAAGACTACGTCTCCCATAATGCTCTTACACCCATAATGCTGGTAAAGCATGAAGGGAAATGTGATCTACAACATGTGGAGTGCCGAAGAGTGTTAGTTTTAAGTGATGTATTAATAGATTTTATCCAGGTATAAATTTGGTGTTCAACTTGGTGTTTTACTATTGAGAACGATTCGCGGGTTCTAGTAAATAGTGCTTTCCAAAAACTGATACGTGCCAAGTTGACAACTTCTACTGGATGCTCCCACAACATGTCTGACAGATGGATATGGTTTGAGAATAAAAATTCTCAGATTTTGAGCAAAATAGTATGGTGGAAGGTACTATTCTACTGGAAAGGAAGGGTTTCCACTAAAAAGCCCAAAATGCAAGATAAGAGGTAGGTATTAGATGTGTTCTAATAAGTATCCAGGAGTAGTTATGGTAGGTGTAATATATCTTTAAATTTAAAACAATGTTTGTGAGTTAAGAAAACTGAATAAAATTTAATCATTATCCGTTAGCTTGAATAAGAATTATCACTATAACGTGCAGTATGAAAGTCCCAAATGTACAAAGTTCAATGTAGCAGTCTTATATAGTATCACAATTAGATATTGATACTGTTTGTACAATGTTAGCCTGTGTCAAGTAACTTCAGCTATTGAGCCAGCGTGGGTTAGTCTCTTGAACAGGCTGTTAAATATAGTACTACTTGTGATGTCTTCTCCAATTTAAAATCAGAACATATCTAAAACCCACTACTTATCATATATGAGCGATACAGTGAGGGAAGCTCACCACTTGTAATCATGTAACTTTAAAATTTGGCGTGTCAATCATAAACATAATTAATGTAAAATATGATAGAATATTTATATATATTTTAAAATAAAAACCTATATATAAAGGATTCATTGAATAAGCAACTCATAGATAACATATCAGTTGGCCATGGTCCCATTTGTAATAGATGCTCCACTAGTTTAAGGACTGAATATACCAATAGCTATACGACATGTATAACAATTTAGATGTCTTGCACAATAACGATATTGTCAAATAAACAAGCTGTGGTCATTTCTCTTCTATAAAATACAAGTGTTGTTCAGTGCATTAGACTGAATGCATATTCCAGGGAAGTGGTAAAACCAGTCCACCTGCATTAAATCACAAGTGTAGAGTTAAAGGAAAGCTATTAAATTGAATAGAGCCATTAAAAGCATTTCACTCAACACTGCTTGTAATTGGCAAAGCTGTCACTTTAAATCCACGAGTTTAGAAGAAAAGAAAGAGTTTGGGTTTTAATGCACCTTTCATAGACATGCAGGAGGAATTCTGTTTCTACTTTTAAAAATACATCTGTCAGCAATACAACAGATATTGTGCTAATGGTGCCAATACTTTACAGCACAATGAATAGTTTACTAAGCCAGATTATTGAAAAGTAGCAATTGATGACATGTTGACAGTTTTTACCAGTATATTCATATGATCAATTTGCTTGCAATTCCTATCATATATTTTTTTAGGAAATTTCACAGATAAAAAAAACAGTTTAGGTCAAGTTTGCCCTTTTTGTATCATTTTTGGTTAACTCATTGCTTGGTTAAACTTAAATGAAAGCATGCTAATTAAAAATTAATTCTTCACGCATCATACTGCACCAAGAGTGCTCTCGCAAACCTCAATGTCAGTAGCCAATCCATTTGCCTACATGGGTTCTGTCTGGAACAGGCCTCCATAAAACGCGGAAACACTGTGAGAGTGATCAGCAGATGTTCTCAACCAATAAGTTGGCCTTGCATTGCATTGCATTGCATTTCTGGAGAGGGTGCTTTAATGTTCATGATGCTTGGAGTGTTCATTTTTATTAATTTATCAGTTCTTATAGAGCACCTTTATCTAGAATTGGAATATACATAGGTATAATATTTAGAGGATAAATCATATTAGGCTAAAGAACAATTACCATATATTGATGAACATATAGAACAGCAAGGTTACATTGAACACATTTTAGGACAACAGAAATTTAATTGAGCTGTGGTACATATTTTCCTCAACAAAATTGTTTGGCTTATGGCTAGGGGTGATAAGGGTCAGGAAGAAAGATGCACTGTTTACTAGTAAGCAGGTTTCTTCAGAAAATGTGATTTCCTGAAGGTGGTACAGGTTAGAAGGTAAGTGTGAATGTAGGGATTCTAGATTGATAACACCTCCAATCTCACACAAATATATAGGAAAAGGTCACAGTCTCTTGTACACTGAGACATTTTTATATGTGGAATTGTAATAACTAGTATATCAAACGGGCCCAAAGTTTGCTAAGTAGAGAGGCCAAAAAGGTGTGCAGCTAATAGGTCTGGGGGGAAAGTACACATGAATATCCTGAGGTGTAAAGTTTCACACCTGGTCAAAGGGACACATGTTTTGCTAAAGAGGAAGGAACCTAATTTGCAAACCTTAACCTGTAATCTTACATATTACATATTCCACAGCCCAAATTAGCCCTTCCACTTCTGTAAACAGCAATGCCTCTAATGGGTAAACTGGGGAGGAGACACTACGTATCCCCCCTTTATTATAAATATTAGGGCCCACACCTGCCAAACATGGGTTAATGCCGGGGGAGGGGACAGTATTAGGGCTCTTACCCACCACATATGGGTGGGGGCCAGGTTAGGGCACAATTCCCAGATTTTACTATTAACATGACGTAAAGTCATGATTTTATTAAAGACACGGAGGCGAGTATTAAGCATAACTCTTTCTTTATTTCCTCAGCAGCAAAGATAGAGGAATATAAATATATCAAAAATGAAAGAAAAAACTGTATAGGTACACAGGCAACCAATCACATAACAGAGGAAGTGGCTATATAAGGCCAGTGTCTCCCACAATCCCCCTCTTTCTTGCGAAAACCGAAGACCAGGTAAGATGAACGATATCCCACTTGGCCAAAACAGGAAACGGAAACAATACGATAACTTCAAGCTAGAAAAGAGAGAGAAATATGGTAATAACCAAACCTCAAACTGTGGACTTACCAAACAAAAACTGTTGATTATTCATAGGAAAAACCGAAATCTGAAAAATATAATAGACATAATTAATAAAAAAATCTCATAAATAGTACACTTAATTTACACAAGGCAGACCAAAATTTCAACATACCTGAATATGTCCATCGCATCACACCCCCACACCACACACCGGGAGGGTGGGAGGGAATAATACTCGCCTCCGTGTCTTTAATAAAATCATGACTTTACGTCATGTTAATAGTAAAATATGGGAATTTTATTAAAGACACGGAGGCTCATATTTTGCAAGTTCAAAGCTGTGCTATCACCTGAGATGAGATGTGCTTAATAGGTCTGAAGTAGAAGTTATGGAAGGTCGACGCTCGAGACCAATCCGCTGCTCGCATGATGTCCTCCAGACGACAGACGACCGCCGAAGCTTTCAAAGCCATAGCACCACGCACAGAATGGGGCGTAAAGATAGATGTGTCTATACCAGCCGAAGATTTGGACGCTGACTTAGTCCTTCTGGAAATGTTGAAAGTCACCCCTTCAGGAGAGAAAACAATGGCGTCCCAATCAAGGGCCCTAACGTCTGAGACCCTCTTACACGAAACCAAACAAAGTAACATCACTAGCTTGGAGGATAATTGTTTGAGAGTCAATCCTTGGTTAGGGTACCAGGACGACAGAAACTGTAGCATCACGTTAACATCCCAGAAGGCAGAAAAACGAGCCTTGGGCGGGCGAGCGAGACGAATACCCTTGAGAAGGCGACACACGAAAGGGTGTCTGCCTATGGGCGAACCATCCAAACCATTATGTCCGGCCGAAATAGGTGAACGGAAAAGGTTGATAGTGCGGTACGCCTTGCCTGAATCAAACAGGAGTGTGAGGAACTCCAAAATCAAATGGAGAGTGGCAGATACGGGATCCATTGCCCGTTCCATGCACCAACTAGACCATGAGTTCCATGAAGCACCGTAGGCTGATCTCGTACCTGGAGCCCAGGCGTTATCAAGGAGCAGGAGAGTCGTGTGCGGAACGTTCGGGACAACCCAGGATCCCCTGAAAGGAGCCACGCCATCAGAGGCAACTGATGCATGAGCACCAGTCCGTGCGAGTTCCCATCCGGATCCAGAAGAAGGTCCTGGAAGTTCGGAATCAGTCGAGGGTAGTCTATCGACAACTCCATCAAGCGTGGGAACCACGGGCGGGATCTCCATAGAGGCGTGATCAGCACCAGGCAACAATTGTGACGGGTCAACTTGGAGATTGTGCGAGCAGTCATGTTGAATGGGGGAAAAGCATACAGGCGGCTCGGCGGCCACTCTTGGAGAAAGGCGTCCATCGCCACTGCTGCCGGATCTGGTCTACAACTGTAAAACTCCGGGAGTTGAGTGTTCAGACGTGAAGCGAATAGATCCAGCACGAACCGTCCCCACGGTCTGTCCAGACTTCGGAATACTGAAACGTGCAAGTGCCAATCTCCCGAGTCTCTTAAATTTCTGGAATTCCAATCCGCTCCCGAATTGTCCAGACCTGGGATGTGTTCCGCTTCTCTATGGCTGATCATCTGCCTCCTGTGGAAACGTCGCCACAACTAGCACCCCAGCCATGTAAGCTGGCATCGGACTCTATCACGATATCCGGGATGGAAGCGAAGTTGGCCCTTCCGTTTCAGGCCTCCATGTGAGCCAACCACCACACTGGTTCGTCTCTGGATTCCTCGTCCAGTCGTATCCTGGATTCGTAAGAATGACCCGAACGGAGGTGAGAACCCTTGAGTCGTTGGAGGGCATGGTAGTGTAGCGGGCCCGGGAATATTGCCTGAATAGAAGCTGCCAGAAGACCGATAACCCTCGCCAGCTGTCTGACAGACATATCCGGAACTCGGAGAGCCCGTCTGAGTTCTTTTTGAATGGTCTTCATCTTGGAATCCGGCAAGTACAGGAATTGTCTGACGGAATCTACCCGGAAACCCAAGAATTCTATCGACGGGTGTCATGACCGACTTGTCCCAGTTGACCAGGAAACCCAAGTTCTGAAGAAGGTTGATCGTCCAATCCAAATGTAACAGTAGAGAGTCCCTGGATTGGGACATGATTAAAATGTTGTCCGGGTAAATAATCAGGCGTACCCCACGGGTACAGAGGAATGTCACCACTGGCTTCATGAGCTTGGTGAAGCACCAAGCAGCCGAGGAGAGAGCAAATGGCAGGCAGGTAAAGCGCCAACGCCTCCTGTGCCATGTGAAGTGGAGGTAGTCCCTGTATTCCGAAGTGATGGGGACCGTAAAATACGCGTCCTTCAAATCCAACTTGGCCAACCAGTCCGATAGCCGAAGAAGGTCCCTGAGGCAATGTATGCTTTCCATCTGAAAATGTTGATAGCGGCGGAACGAGTTAAGGGGACGGAGATTTATCACGGGGCGGACCCCGCCCCCTTTCTTTGGCACCAGGAAAAGATTGCTCGTGAAGCCCGGAGTTGCAAACGGCAACTCTTCTATGGCACCTTTCGCGAACATCTCTCCCACTTCTGCGGAAACCATTCCTTCCTGATCTGGTGGGAGGGACAACTCCCTGGGGGTGGAAACTTGGACAGGCATAGAAACGAACTCTAGGCGATAACCTCTTACACATTGCAGAACCCAAGCATCCAAAGTTATATCTACCCACCCCTGGTAGAATAAGGCCAGCCTCCATGCCACCCGCACATGATCGAGAGGGGAAAAAGGAGTACTCACCATAAGGACGTCTGCCCGAAGTGGCACCACAGAGGTATCTGGAGCCCCAAGATCTCCCTCTGGCTGGGAAGAAGGGAGGTGTCCTTGTATCCTGAAATCCTCAGGAAGGAAAGAAGGAACCTCTGGTGCCCCGGAACGAGCCTCGGAAACCTCAGCCGGGTGGACGGTTCCTGCTACACCCGGCCCCTCCGAAAACCTTGGGTGCGAACATGCGCTTCATGTTCGCCTGGGCCTTGTCTATGACTGTATTGTCTGTATGGCTGTCTTCACATATGAACCCAGGTCTTTCACGAAAGAGGTTCCGAACAGCAAACCCTCGTCTGAGGGACCAGGTTCCGCCACTGTCATGGCAGCCAATTTAGGGTCGATCTTAAGGAGAATCGCCTTACGTCTCTCTGAAGACATAGCCATATTCGCGTTCCCCAAAAGGCAGATCGCCCTTTGGACCCAGCCTTTGGACAAGGGGGTGCGCAGGCGTCTAGCCACATATTGGTCTATATGGTCCGGAGGGACCCATTCTTCTGACCGTGGGTGGCGAAGGTCGTCAGGGTCAAACAGGCGGTTGCCCTGGGGGTCAAACAGTGCCTTACTATCCCCAGCGGGGCCCTGGACCTGACCTCGGGTAGCGGCAGAGGAACCAGAGGGGGTTACACCCTCAATGGGCAAATCCTCGCCTGACTCGCCCTCATCATAGGAGTCATACTCCATAACATCAGAGTCACGCTCCACACTCTGGTCGATATCCGACCCATCATCTAGGGCTCTAGCCCTTTTCCATGATCTAGCCTTTTTAGCCTGGCCAGGGGCTCTTTTGCGCGTGGGGTGCGCGCTGTCTGTGACCACATTCAGTGTGTCAGCCATGGCAGGTAAAACCTGCATTGAGGAGTGGGAGTCAACGTGTTTAGACTTCACCTTCGCCTTACTGGCACCTGGCACAGTCTGGGCAGGGGAAGGGGTCCCCAAACCCAGGAGGGTCGCTAGTGAGGGCATAAGCATGGAATGCAGGGACTGAGAGAAGGAGGAAGAAACAGCACCCATAGCTGAGGCAAAAGCTTTTTGCAAGGAAGATGCCATAGTGGCATCTAGCAGGGCCTGAAATTCCTGGGAGGCCATAGCTCCTTCAGGATTGTCAATAGTAAAATCACCAGTGGGGCCATCAGGCCCTTCCTCCCTATCCTGCATGATTACAAAAAGGTATAAAAGACTAGGGAAATATACCTTAAATAAGTAAAGTATAAAAGACTAGGGAATACACCTTTAAATAATTAAAGTATAAAAGACTCGGGAATATACCTTTAAGTGAGCAAAATCAGAAGGGTTGAGTAACCTACAGATAAAACGTAAGGGAAAGGGAAAATCTGCCCACTGGTGCACTCAGGGGACCCAGAGACCGAGAGCCAGACCGCACGGCAGCAGAGTGAGCGACCGATCAGGAGCAGAAGGGCCGCCTAAAATGGCAGCCGCACATTTAGCAGAACGATTGCGGACTGATACCCGGCTGGGGAAGGGGTGCGTGCACCTTACCCGCGCGGGCAGCCCGCGATCGAGGAACAGCAGGGGAGCAAAAGACAGCCGCGGCAGAGAGAACAGCCGCAGCCAGGGCAAACAAAACCGGGTCCCGCGAGTCACCCGCAGGGAGGGCACAGGGGAAGCCAAAAGTATAGGGGAAAAAACCCAGGACACCAGTCAGGGGCTAGACTGAGTACACCAGCGGAAAGCAGAAGGAAAAAACCCAGCTGCACAGATAAAGGCAGCTACACACAATAATAACAAATAAATATACTGAAAATCAAACAAGAAAATAGAATAATATCATGAAAAATCAAATAACAGGAGCAAAATACTTAGCTGTCTGAGGAAGCAGCAAAGAAAGAGGGGGATTGTGGGAGAGACAGGCCTTATATAGCCACTTCCTCTGTTATGTGATTGGTTGCCTGTGTACCTATACAGTTTTTTATTTCATTTTTGATATATTTTCCTCTATCTTTGCTGCTGAGGAAATAAAGAAAGAGTTATGAATAATATGAGCCTCCGTGTCTTTAATAAAATTGTCCCACCCTTAATATTTAAAGTAGACCACACCTAATGCCCACTAACTGCCAAGTTGCTCAGTTTAGACATTTAGTAGCTATGTCACATCCTACAGGTGGGTGCATAAGGAAGTATGTTACCTCCATTATAGCAATATGGGGTCATAGAATGTGTATTTATTATTATTATTTTGTACTTGCTTAATGTGACAGTTGGCTAGCCAAAACATAATTAACCCTATATAACACTTGAACTTGTTCACTTGCTGCTAGATTTCTGTCTAGATTTCAGCAGTCTGGTAACTCCATCACAAATGTCTGGATTTTGCAATCCAAATGGCCCCATAAGCAACATAGAAACATAGAATGTGACGGCAGATAAGAACCATTCGGCCCATCTAGTCTGCCCAGTTTTCTAAATACTTTCATTAGTCCCTGGCCTTATCTTATAGTTAGGATAGCCTTATGCCTATCCCACGCATGCTTAAACTCCTTTACTGTGTTAACCTCTACCACTTCAGCTGGAAGGCTATTCCATGCATCCACTACCCTCTCAGTAAAGTAATACTTCCTGATATTATTTTTAAACCTTTGTCCTTCTAATTTTAGACTATGTCCTCTGGTTGTGGTAGTTTTTCTTCTTTTAAATATAGTCTCCTCTTTTACTGTGTTGATTCCCTTTATGTATTTAAATGTTTCTATCATATCCCCCCTGTCTCGTCTTTCCACCAAGCTATACAGGTTAAGATCCTTTAACCTTTCCTGGTAAGTTTTATCCTGCAATCCATGAACCAGTTTAGTAGCCCTTCTTTGAACTCTCTCTAAGGTATCAATATCCTTCTGAAGATATGGTCTCCAGTACTGTGTACAGTACTCCAAGTGAGGTCTCACCAGTGTTCTGTACAATGGCATGAGCACTTCCCTCTTTCTACTGCTAATACCTCTCCCTATACAACCAAGCATTCTGCTAGCATTTCCTGCTGCTCTATTACATTGTCTGCCTACCTTTAAGTCCTCAGAAATAATCACCCCTAAATCCCTTTCCTCAGATGTTGAGGTTAGGACTCTATCAAATATTCTGTACTCTGCCCTTGGGTTTTTACGTCCAAGATGCATTATCTTGCACTTATCCACATTAAATGTCAGTTGCCACAACTCTGACCATTTTTCTAGTTTACCTAAATCATTAGCCATTTGGCTTATCCCTCCTGGAACATCAACCCTGTTACATATCTTAGTATCATCCGCAAAAAGACACACCTTACCATCAAGACCTTCTGCAATATCACTAATAAAAATATTAAAGAGAATGGGTCCAAGTACAGATCCCTGAGGTACCCCACTGGTGACAAGCCCAAGCTTCGAATATACTCCATTGACTACAACCCTCTGTTGCCTGTCACTCAGCCACTGCCTTACCCATTCAACAATATTGGAATCCAAACTCAAAGATTGCAGTTTATTGATAAGCCTTCTATGTGCAACAGTGTCAAAAGCCTTACTGAAATCTAGGTAAGCAATGTCTACTGCACCACCCTGATCTATAATTTTAGTTACCCAATCAAAAAAATCAATAAGATCTCCCTGAAGTAAACCCATGTTGTCTCTGATCTTGAAATCCATGTGTTTTTAGATGTTCAACAATCCTATCCTTTAACATGGTTTCCATCACTTTCCCCACTACTGAAGTAAGGCTTACTGGCCTATAGTTGCCCGACTCCTCCCTATTACCTTTCTTGTGAATGGGCACAACATTCGCTAACTTCCAATCTTCTGGGACTACTCCTGTTAACAATGATTGGTTAAATAAATCTGTTAATGGTTTTGCTAGTACACCACTAAGCTCTTTTAACTGCTTTGGGTGTATTCCATCAGGTCCCATTGACTTATTTGTCTTTACTTTTGACAGTTGAAATAGAACCTCTTCCTCTGTAAACTCACGTGTAATAAATGACTCATTTATCCTTTTTTTTAACAGAGGTCCCTTTCCTTCATTTTCAGCTGTAAATACCGAACAAAAATATTCATTGAGGCAGTCAGCTAGACCTTTATCCTCATCTACATACCTTCCTTCTTTTGTTTTTAATCTAACTAATCCTTGTTTTACTTTTCTTTTCTCATTTATGTATCTAAAAAAAGTTTTGTCCCCCCTTTTTACTGACTGTGCTATTTTCTCTTCTGTGTGTGATTTGGAAGCTCTTATAACTTGCTTAGCCTCTTTCTGCCTAATCTTATAGGTCATTCTGTCTTCCTCACTCTGGGTTTTTTTTATAATTACTAAATGCTAACTTTTAGTTTTTTACTATTTTGGCCACATCTGCGGAGTACCACAGTGGTTTCTTGAATTTTTTGCTTTTACTGACAAGCCTAATGCAATTTTCTGTTGCCTTCAGTAGTGCAGCTTTTAAATAATCCAATTTATTTTGGACTCCATTTAAGTTGCTCCAGTCTGATAATGACTCCTTTACACATATTCTAATTTTAGAAAAGTCTGTTTTTCTAAAGTCTAAAACTTTTGTTTTTGTGTGGTGTGACTCAGTCACTGATCTTATATTAAACCACACTGACTGATGATCACTGGATCCTAAACTTTCACCTACAGTAATATCTGATACCAAATCTCCATTTGTTAACACTAAATCTAGTATGGCCTCTTTACGAGTTGGCTCCTCAACGACTTGTTTTAGAGACAATCCCAGTAGGGAGTTTAGAATTTGTGTGCTTCTGGCACAAGTAGCTATTTTTGTTTTCCAATTCACATCAGGAAGATTAAAGTCACCCATGGTGATAACTTCCCCCTTCATTGTCATTTTAGCTATTTCTTCAACTAGTAGATTATCTAACTCTTCAATTTGTCCTGGGGGCCTATAAATCACACCTACACAAACTACTGTGTGATTACCAAATTCTAACGTAACCCAAATGGACTCTATGTTCGTCTCACTAACCTTTATTAGGCTAGATTTTATGCTATCCTTCACATACAGGGCCACCCCTCCCCCTTTCTTGCCTTCCCTGTCTTTTCTATATAAAGAGTACCCTGGTATTGCTATGTCCCAGTCATTTTTTTCATTATACCATGTCTCAGTAACAGCGACTAAATCTACACTATCAGTTGCCATTATTGCCACAAGTTCATGGATCTTATTCCCTAAACTGCGAGCATTTGTAGACATGACTCTAAGCTTATCATTTTTTAACACACTTGCTACAGGCACCTTCTGTCCTTGTTTTGGGGGACAATTGGATTGATGTTTTATCACCCTTTTGCCCCCCCCTCCTAGTTTAAATACATCTTAGCAAAACCTCTGAACTGCTCACTGAGAACATTTGTTCCCTTTTGAGAAAGATGCAAACCATCTTTTTTGTACAGTTTATTTCCATTCCAAACAGAGCTACCATGAGCAATAAAGCCAAATCCTTGCTCCCGACACCATTCACCAAGCCACAAGTTAAAGTCCCTAAAACGCATCCGCCTGTCATTCTGAGTGTTATGCACAGGCAGAACTTCAGAGAATGACAGTGTGGAAGCAACCTGCCGTATATCATTGGCAAAAACACTAAAAACTTCCTTAACCTCTGAAACCTCATTGCAAGCCAAGTCATTTGTCCCTAAATGGACAAGTACATCCAATTCCCCTTCCTGCTTTGCTTGCTTAACAATATTACAGATACGTCTCCTGTCTCTGTGAGCAGTAGCTCCGGGAAGACACCTCACAAGACCACCATTGTCCATCTCCACACCTCTTATGATGGAATCCCCCAACAACAACTGCTTTCTATTAGGCCTCATCATAGTCTTCAAGCCTCTCTGCACAACACCACTGGCCTCAATTCCTCTCTCCACAACAGCACTAGCCTCAGTGCCTCTCTCCACAACACCTCTAGCCTCAGTGCCTCTCTCCACAACACCTCTAGCCTCAGTGCCTCTCTCCACAACACCTCTAGCCTCAGTGCCTCTCTCCACAACACCACTAGCCTCAGTGCCTCTCTGCACAACACCACTAGCCTCAGTGCCTCTCTGCACAACACCACTAGCCTCAGTGCCTCTCTGCACAACACCACTAGCCTCAGTGCCTCTCTGCACAACACCACTAGCCTCAGTGCCTCTCTGCACAACACCACTAGCCTCAGTGCCTCTCTGCACAACACCACTAGCCTCAGTGCCTGTCTCCATGACACCATTACACTCTGAAAGTGCAGAAAATGAATTATGTAGAACAACAGACTGTGCAATATGCCTTTTATCCACAACTCTAAGTCTACCAGATCCTACAGTAATCCATCTGCCATTCCTAGTATGTCTCTGTGGCAGTGGCTTTGCAGCAGTTCCAGCCTGAGTTTGTTTACCAGATAATTTACAAATCTCAGACTTCAAAAATACAATCTCCTGCCGCAAGATAGAGAACTGTCTACAGATTAGACAACAACTAAACCTCCAAAAAGCGGAACGCGAAACAAATGCATAGCAACTATTACACTGAACTAAGTCTGCCATTCCAATGAGGTGAATAATTTAAATAAAACGAATCTTAACTTTTTATTTATCCTCCTGAATACTTCAGATTACCTCCAGTTTATCTCCAGAATATCTCCAACCACAGACACTTAGAAGCAACACTCTCCAGAATATCTCCAACCACACACACTTAGAAGCAACACTCTCCAGAATATCTCCAACCACACACACTTAGAAGCAACACTTAGAAGAAGCAACCAAGCTATATTAGCCAAGCTAATGACAACAGCCCTTATATACTCCTAAAATCACCTCCCACTAGGAATGTTTAACACCTGGGTAGGCCTCTGCTTATTAGCAAACAATAGCTAATTTACACAGCAATCAATAGCAAGTAGCTACCTAATCCAATCAAATGCCTTATAATTACCAACAGGAAATCAAACCTTGTGCAATCAGTAACCTTTTCCTACAGATGAATCTTACCTGTAACAGTAAAAAAGAAAACTCTTAGCACAACTCTTAGACAGTTGAAGCTTCTGTAAAACTCTCCAGAATATCTCCAACCACAGACACTTAGAAGCAACACTTAGAAGAAGCAACCAAGCTCTAGAAGCTCTAGACCAAGCTCTAGACCAAGAAGCAACCAAGCAGCCATATGGTTTTGCCCCATTTGGTTCTGGGTCATTCGGACTTTGGTGAATAACTCTGTAAACCACTATCCAGTGGCCCTCCCAAGATTGGGCTGTGTTTCCACCACTAATCTGATGTAGAATATCTTGATGCTTTATAAATAAAGACTAATAGAGTAAAAGGAGGTTTCACTGTAGCCCAATAGTGGCTATGAAATGTCCATAAGGAAACTGTTATATTGCATCTCTGTATTTGCATATAATTTTTTATGTAGTGTAAAACAAATAAACATATATATATATATATATATATATATATTTATTACACACACATTAAATACATATAATACATAACTTTATAGACTCTGGATTTGTGATTTTTTTTTTAAAACATACTTTGTTATACTACCTTAACCGGTTACTCGAATCTGCTTTTAGAAGTAGTCATAGTGAAAGCAATATGTATTTGAGGTGCTACTGCCTATCATGAAAAAGATACACTGCGCACACATCACTAAGTACAGAGAAGGTCACATTTGAATGAAATATATCCATAATTGGGGATTGTGCCATTGTACACTATTATATCCAGAGCTGGTTATAAGCTCCACTACATGTGAGTGTAAATTTCACAGACTTTTATTGTGTGTGAACATACTGCATCACTGGTTCCTCTCTCTCTGTTTCTCCACATGTACCTCTGGAACAGCCAAGTACCACAAGAAGTAAAACCACCTGACAGGAAGTGAAAATTCTAGTGTCCTCTAGACTTTTTTCATAATTTTTCACTCAATTACTAGACATAAGGCTCATCCTGTTGCTTTTGTGCATTTTTAAGTTTTGTAATTAACATGTTTTCTTAAAGGTTTATATAATAACACAAAATAAAATTATAAGCAATAGAGCTAGTGTACTAAGACCACATTTTTAAATAATTATCAATGATTTCATGGATGTCGGCTGTTATATTTTCCTTCTTAGTCTTGGCCAGACAGAGTCGCAACACTGCTCACATCCTAAAGATAAACACGTGTGCTGCACAGGTGAGATCTCCTTGTATTCAATATTGGGTCCAAGGCAAGGGTTACTTAAAGGCATCTAGATAATTTATCAAACAAGGATTTACATAATGACTTTAGATTGGTGCAGGAATAAGAGGCATACAGGTATATACCCTCTTCCCCACAGTCCCAAAAGCAATCTGAAGACATTCTGGGTTGGATATTTGCTAGTCCACAAGGGTGAATGTTCCTTTGCACTAATGTTTTGTAGCAATTTTCTTTAATCACAGTAGATTAGGTAATTTGCACCATATTGGAAAATATATTGCATGTGTCTGTCTCCTCAAGCTCCTCCGTCAAGTCTTGTTCCCATGCTGAGAGAAAACATGGTCAACCAGGAAAGGTCAAGGAAATAGAATGTGAGTACAATGCAGAGGGGAAGACCCATTTTTGTACTTTAGCCTACAGTTAGCTTCTTATGAAGAGTTTTGAGGACAGTTAAGCACAAAGTTGTGGATTTGCTTCACCCAAAAGTATTCAGACAGAGGAATACATTAAGCATTATTTAACAATCTTACCCTTGAATATATTTATATTCATGTATTGTTTGTTTCTCAATCAATGGAGTTTTAGATTAAGCATCGGTAGTAAATCTTATCTACAATGTTTCAACAAATCTGAATTTACCTCATTAACCTTGAATTATGTTGCCTTGATTTGATATTATCTAAGGGCTTCAAATCAGTTTTGGATCTCGCTGTTTATGCACAGTGTAAGTTCTGAGATAGTTAAAACGTAGATGAATAAATTGGTTTTTTTTGTAGTTTCTGTTTTGTATAAATAGTTCTAATATAAAAAGATTTGGCATTTGAAAAGAGATGTGGTGTATTTGTAGTTTAAATTATTATTATTGCCATTCATATAGCGTTAACATATTCCGGATCGCTTTCCAATATTATGAGAGGGGGGATTTAACTATAAATAGGACAATTACAAAAAAACTTACAGGAACAATAGGTTGAAGAGGACCCTGCTCAAACGAGCTTACAGTCTATAGATAAGCAGTAACCTTTAAAAAAAAATATGGTTAATAAAAATAAAATAAGAATGTAATGACTATATGTCCCTGTATGTGGAACAATAGAAAAAAATGTTATTACTTTGCTGTTAACCCTTTTTACTACCAAAATTGAGTATAAATGTTTTAATTTTAATATATTTAGCAGTATGACATTTAGTCCATAAAGTCTCAATCACCCTACCAGTCAGAAGCCCCTAGTGACTGATATAATGACTGTAAGTTTGAGAATATGTAATTTCACCCCTGCTTTCAAAAAGTAGAGGAAGTTTTAAAGAGTCATATCATTCCTACACTCAGACAGGGGAGGAGTAAATGGACTCTGCCATTTCACTGTTAGCATAACATTAGCATTCCAGAGAATGATACAGATTGCTGTAGCATTTGTAAATATTTCCTTGTCACACATACTGTTTGTGAGAAAAGTTGCATAATACCCCGTAACAGCGTTGTGGAGTTAAGTTGTCTCAAGGTAATTCTTGAAATAACAGTTTGCCTCTTAAAGACATATTAAAACTCTGAAAAAACTCTTACATCTTTACTTTCTGTATATACTTATTTTGTAGTAAATGTATTACTTCTAAGTTTCAAAGATAGAAAGATAGATAGATAGCTATTAATATTTAGAAATAAATACAATACTCAAATGTATCTAAATTTAAATATTTTTTTAATATTTTAATTACTCGTTCATTCTTTTTATAAATAATGATGGGAAATAAGATTTAGAGACTTCTTGATATCTATTATCATTCTATTTTTTCAACTATAGAATATTAACATACAAATAAAACTTGACAATCGGCAGAGCTTAAGCAAGATTTTGTTTCAGGTGCCATTCACAATTGATCAGTAAAATGAATCCCACAATTGTCAAATTGGAAACAAAATAATCCTACAGAAGGACAAACAGCAGGCATCATGGACAGTGGAGACAGGGACGGACTGACAGTGGTCAGGGCCCCTGGGCAAAATTAGGACCTGGGCCCCCTGTAGACCAATATAAATGTTGGTGTAGATGTACCGTGTATTTGATTGAATGTGCATGTAAAGTGAATGAATGTTTCTGTGTGCATATTCATTGTGAGCTCTGGTGTAAGTCTTCAGAGTATAGTTAAATACATGTTTTTTTTTTTTTTTTTTAAATAGGGTAGTAATTTTTATGTGTTTACGTAGCAAGGGGGTATAGGGGATCAAGAGGGTGCGTAGGTGGGAGGGTCTGTAAAGGGTGCACTGGGGTAGGGGCTGTAGTGGGTGCAGAGCGGTAGGTGCTGTAGTGGATGTTAGGGAGGGGCTGTAGAGGGGGCAAGGGTTTAATAATGACTTTAAGGGGTAAGGGGGTATGGGCTGCAGAGGGTAGTGGCTGTAGTGGGTGCTGAGGGTATAGGGGAATGTAGTATAGGAATGGGGAAAATAGGGGCTTTACAGGGAGCAAGGAGGTATTGGCTGTAATATGTGCAGGTTGGTAGGGGCTGTAGTGGGTGCAAGGGGTATAGGGATTAAGAGGGTGCCTGGAGTTAGGGGCAGTAGTGGGTATAGGGGTCTGTAGTGGGAGCATGTGATAATAGGAGCTGTAGAGGAGGAAAGGGGGGTATTGGTTGTAGTATGTGCAGGGTGGTAGGGGTAACAGGTACAGGGGGTATAGGGATGTAGATGGTGCTTGGGGGTAGAGACTGTAGTGGGGTAAGGGCTGTAATGGATGAATGGGATGTAATAAGTACAGGGGCTGTAGTGGGTGCAGGGGGTATAAAGCATCTATAGGGTGTCTGAGGGTAGGAGTTGTAGTGGGTGCAGGGGGCTGTAGTGGGGGTATGGAATAATAGGGGCTGTAGAAGAGGCAAGTGGGGTAATGGCTGTAGTGGGTGCAAGGGGTATGGGGACCTAGAGGGTGCCTAGGAGTAGGGACTGTAATGGGGTAAAAGGTGCTTAGTGGGGGCATGGGATATTAGGGGCTGTAGAGGGGGCAAGGAGGGTATTGGCTGTTGTATGTGCAGGGTGGAAGGGGCTGTATTGGGTACAGGGGGTATGGGGATCTAGAGGGTGTCTGGGGGTATGGGATGTAGTGGTTGCAGGGGTTGTGGTGGGTACAAGGGGTAGGGGCTGTGGTGGATGCAGGGTGTAGGTGTTGTAGTGGGGGCAAGGGGGTATAGGGGGCTGCAGTGGGTGATAAGCAGTAGTTGTGGGTGCCTTGGGGTAATAGGAGTTGTAGTGGTTACCTGGGGGTAATAGGAGTTGTAGATGGATCAGGGGTATATGGGGTGTAGAGGGGTAGTGAGGCTGTGGTTGATGAGTGGGAGAAGTATAGGAGCTGTTAAGGGGCAGTAGTGGGGGGATAAATGCTAAAAACATTATTAATTAAGAAAAAAAAACTGATTTAAAAAGGAAATATATTCCCCCCTCCCTGAGTCTTACCTTTGGCCAGGGAGGGAGGAATCCTTATCCTGGGGGGGGATGCTTCATGTGCCTCATGCTGCCTGTAACACTGATCAGGGCAGCTCCGCATGGCATGATCTAACTTCCTGCAGAACCAGCCACACGGAGCTGCCCTGAGCAGTGTTACTGACAGCCTACAAGCTCAGTGTGGCTGTGCTCCTCTTCTGGCAGAGGCTCTGCTCCTGGAGCATCTGCCGAATTCACACTGTGACAGGCACACTGAGGGGCAGCCTAGTGGGGTCTTTGGAAGGCCCCTTAGCTGTCTCTCAGTGTGCCCTGCACGGGAAGATTATATTTTTAGCAGCAGGGGCCCGCGGAAGGCTGTGCGGGCCCCTTGCTGAGTGCAGGCTGGCTGGGGAGATTGTTTAACTCCCCAGCTCAGCCATTACTGCACTGCACCGGGCGGGCCCCCCAGAGCCTCGGGCCCTCGGTCCATGACCGATTTGCCCGAGTGCTCAGTCCGCCCCTGAGTGGAGAACAAAATGACTGTGCCCAGATATTTATATATGGCACAAGAAAGATAAAATAATAAATATAATAAAAACAAGTTACAAGGGGGAGTAGGATCTTGAAAGGAACACTGTAGTGTCATGAATACACGTTTATTCCGGAGACTATAGGTCTGAAAAAACTGTTTCATTTCTGGGCCCCTCTTGCCACCAGGGAAAATAAATTGTACTAAATTTTCTAGTGCCTTGCTTATTTCTTTATGGCTGACCACACCCATGCTCCACCTCCTTGGCTGAGATTATCAATTTTGATGATCTCAGATAATCCAATGCTTTCCCAAAGGCAGAGCTGTGCTAATCAGCATCTTCGCATAGAGATGCATCTCTAGGGGGAGCATTCAGCATCTCCATGCAGAGTGTGGAGATGCTGAACATCAGTGCTGCACATTGTGCAGCACTGACCCAGGAAGCACCTATAGTGCCCTCTGAGTGACTGTGTTCCTAAGCAGTAATGTAAACACTGTTTTTTATTTCTGAAAAGGCATTGTTTACATTAAAATGCTTGCAGGTACATGCCATACACACCAGAACAACTACATTAAGCTGCAGTTGTTCTGCTTACTGCACTGTTTCTTTAAGATACATTGGATATAAGGAAAGCTAGAATAAAAAACACGACAGAGCACCTTTACATTCCCTTGTAGAGATGGATGTGAACAGAATTGAAAAATATTTTTCTCTACAGTTTGAAATACAGTTCTAGACCAAAGAGAAAGTCAAATGGAGCTTTATAGGCTAAAGGAAAAAACATGTTTACAATATATTGGTAGTGAATGTGTGTACTCAAAATCACTGGTTAATGGCAGTTAATACTGTGGTCACATAGAACAAGGAAGGAAAAAAAAAAACATAATTTGAGTTGTTCTATCCAACATTAGCAGTATTCTTAAACCAGTACTGGGTAGCGATCACTTTGACAATCTCATCAACATAGTATACATTTTAAGACTAACCATGAAACTGTAAGTCATGACGCGTGGATAACTGATTTATAAAATATAACCCCCCAAAAAATATAAGCCTCTGGTATTCTTGACTTAGTCACGTTGGTTATGTAATCACATTGATACAATATTTAGTGCAAAGACTGCATAGATTTTCTGTCCGATCATTATTTTTAAATAGATTTTTTTTTTTATTCCTTCCCCCTTAAGACATAAAAAGAGACCAGAGACATACTTTCTAAAATGCCAAGAAAATATCTCTACATAACACAGTGTAGAAATCTAACACTAGGAAAACAGCCACATAACAGGGAGGTTAAACTGACGGAGGTTATGATAACAGTATGACATGTCTTTGTTGTTTAATCCATGGCAGTCTTGCAGTTTTGTTTTTCTTAATATCATTTATCTTCCAAGGATGTAGGGAAGGAAATTTGCTTTTATAAATGTGCTGGGGTTTCACACCATGGGATAAATTCCCTGTTGTACTGACAAAAACAGAATAAAGCTTGCATGGCACTTCTAACATTACACCTATCCTTGAGGAATGTTACGATCCAGGCCAGGAACAGGGTGCATGAGAAATGAAGAAAAGCAATCCCGGCCAACTCCTGTGGTCAGGAACAAGTCTCAGAAGATGTTAATGCAAACAGACCCAACAAACTCTTGTGGTTTCATCTAATGTGCTGGTGGTGGGTCCTTAATCATAATCGATAGGGTCAATTCAACAAAAAGTAAACTTTGCCTAAAGTGCTCTCTAGTTTTCATTGAAGTTGACAACAGATAAAGCATATTAAATATGTCTAGTTTTGCAGTTTCCCTACATAAGTTATAATTTAAAAGTCTACTCCTGCAGAGTTATTATTTCCAGTCAGATACATTATATATATATACTGTTATCTTGTTAGTCAGGTAGGCTGTACCTCTCTTCCGTGCAACATCTGGGTGGATTATCAAGGCTCAACTTGTGGGCCCGTGAGCCAGTGTTGTTTCCAAGTGCCTTAGTGGGTGGTCCAAGCAATCCTGGTCTACGTTTTCTGGAACACTCCTGGATAGAGATCATCTATTCTTTATATTTATATAATGTATGAAAATAAAATGTAAATACACTAATTGAAAATAATAAAAAAAAAATATTTAAAAACAAAAATTAAAAAAGGACAACCTCACTTGTGTTGTTCCGGAGCTTGCTGCAAATTGCCAAAATGTTCATCCCTTGCAATGAACAGTCATCAAATCAGGAAGTGACTAGCTCATGTCGTTTTCTATAGTATTGTTGAGCAGGACTGGAGTGGTCTACCAAATAAATTTATGGTGCCCCCCTCTAGGTTTCTAAAAACAAAAAATAAAGCATTTTTCCAGGGCTGCTTTTTATTTATAATCCAGCTCTTTTGTGGTGTTTATACTATAATGAGTGCTTTACGGGAATAGCAATGATTTTTTGGACTTTGTTGATCAGCCCCAACACTAAAACCACTGACAGGTGAAGTGAAGAGCACTGATTATATAATTACAATGGCACATGTAAAGGATATATTAGGCAGCAAGTGAATAGTCAGTTCTTGAATTTCATGTGTTGAAAGTAGAAAAAATTGGCAAGCGACAAGATCTAAGTGACTGTGACAAGGGCCAAATAGTGATGGCAAGATGACTGGATCAGAGCATGTCCAAAACGGCAAGTCTTGTAGGGTGTTCTCATTATGCAGTGGTTAATACCTACGTAAAGTACTGCAAGGAAGAACACCTTCATAGCAATGGTGTTTCCTGATGGCAGTGGCCTCTTTCATCAGGGTAATGCACCCTGCCGCACTGCAAAAAATGTTCAGGAATTGTTTGAGGATCATGACTATGAGTTAAGGTGTTGTCTTGACCTCAATCCGTCTGAGCTTCTGTGGGATATGCTGGGACAACAAATCTGGTCAATGAATGCCCCACCTCACAACTTGCAGGACTTAAAGGATCTGCTGCTAATTTCTTGGTACCAGATACCATAGGACACATTCAGAGGTCTTGTAAAGTCCATTTTCTCAACACATCAGAGTTTTTTTGACAGCACAAGGAGGACCTACCCGATATTAGGCAGGTGTTTTTACTGTTGGCTGGCTGATTAATGTATGTACATGTACCTTGTTATGTGCTTCAGTGATCAGCCTTTAGTCTAAGGAGTTAAGACAATCCTGAACTGAGATATTGAAGTTTTCATAAACATCTGCATAATCAAAATTAGTTGTGCTCCATGGCGCAAAGATGGCTGCTATGGATAGACCAAGTAAAATATATTTTTTTTTTCAAAATGGTGCTTTGCAATTTTAATACATAGAGGTAATCACAGAGCAACAACAAAAAAGAAAATTAATAGCAATCAAGCAACCTATGCTAGACTACTCATAATGGGTTAACCCACTATGTATATATTTTGCAGTACTCTGATGGAAGCATTTTCCTGTCATTCGATTCAGAGATCAAAATAGAAAAAGTAACCAATATAGTGAAAAACAGGAGGAGCAGTAAACAAAATATATATATATTTTATATATTATATATTTATTAAAGGCTTTCTATGGTATAAGGAATACAAATACCCCCTCCCTCATGGCTACACACACTCCAGCATGGGAAGGGTTAAAAAACCCTTTCTGTACTCACCCAATTTTAGCGCGGATCTCACTCGGCGCTTGGTCTCCTCCAACATCATGCCAAGGGTGGCAAAAGCTGCCAGCGAGTAAGCACTATAAGAACATTAGGCCCTCCCCATAGAAAAGCATTGCTGCAATGCTTTCCTATGGGGATTTTAATAATGCTGGATATCCTCATGCAGAGCGTGAGGATGTCCAGCATCAGGTGACCAGAAGTAGCCTAGCAAGCAGTAGGTCAGGTGCCTCTAGTGGCTGTCTGAAATGTTCTTAAAGTAGTCTATTCCTGTTGTTATTGACTAGTATACACTATACTTACTAACTCTTAAACTAAAGGAACAGTGCACTATGATATCCCAGCACCAGTTTGCCACAGTTGTGGTCACGACAATTGTGATTATGGCAGTTGAGAAAGACAGAGCCTAACTTTGGAAAGACAAATAAAGTTGCGGGTTCTGCAGGGAAACATTGAGTCCTAGCATTCATGTGGCTGTTACTTTTATACTTACTACTTTGATACGTACCACCTACCCCCCTTCATAGCAATGGTGTTCCGTTATGGCAGTGGAGAAAAATGACAAAGAGTTCAAGGTGTTCCCTTTGCCACCAAGTTTCCTAGATCTTAAACTAATTGAGCATCTGTTGGATGTGCTGGATCAACAAATCTGATTTATGGAGGCCGCACCTCACAACTGGCAGGATCTGTTGCTAATATCTTTGTGCCAGATACCATAGGACATGTTCAGAGGTCTTGTGTAGTGCATGACTCACGAGCACGAGGGGCACCTACACGATATTAGGCAGTTGGTTATAATGTTATAGCCAATCAGTGTACAGCAGTTGTTTAGGAGGAAATAAACTTCAAGTTGGAAGGAATGGCCATGGATGGCTTATGGATCAAAAAATTTATTTCTAAGAATAATAAAAATAGCATAACTGAACTAAACCCTGTAGTTGTAGATAAGGGTTTGATGTGCATATATTAGTATTCTATCCTTGGGGGAAGGGGCTTACAGCACAAATCCAGCCCCTTGCTAGCCAGCCTCCCCATTAAAAAAGTTAAAAATTAATAAAAAGTTTATTTTATTGATCAGTCACAACATTAAAACCACCTGCTTAATATCATGTAGGTTCTCCTTGTGCTGCTAAAACGGCTTTAAAGCATGGACACCACAAGACCTGTAAACGTGTCCTGTGGCTTCTGGCATCATGATATTAGCAGCTAATCTGTAAATCCTGCAAATTGCGATGATTACTTACTCCTTTATGCTGAAGAGATATGTTTGATGAACAGTGAACAGTCAGAATAATTCAGGACATGCTATTGTCATGCCATTGGTTTCTGGTAGGATAATATTAGCATGCCCCCTTTTCTTAGACAAACCCCGGTTGTATAGAGATCTTCAAGTCCCTATCTACTTCCTCCATTAAATACAATTCTATCTACTTCCCTCACCCTAATCCTGTAAAGGCGGCCAGAGGACCTGTAAAAACATCCAAATTTACCATCAGCTCCAAAATAGTGCAATTAAAATTCTTTATAACTTGAAATAATACTGAAAATAAAAAAAGACCTGAGTAATAAAAAAAGACGAAAAAAAATTAAATCTAAGTTGACCCATGGAGGGTTCCATGCACACTGTTGAAGGAACACTAAAGGGTCAGGAACACAAACATGTATTCCTGACCCTATAGTGTTAAAACTACCATCTACCATCTAGCCCCCTGCCCAAAATCTTACCTTTATTGCAGTCTGCTGCGATTGGCTCTGCCCCTGATCTTCCTGCTTGGCTTACATCATCAGAAGTAATTCAGCCAATCACAATGATTTCACACTGGATTGGTTGAGCTTGTCAAGGAGGCAGATCAGGGGCAGAGCTAGCATAAGCTAAACACAGGCCTGGCCAATCACCATCTCCCTTTGAGGAAAGTTCAGTGTCTTCATGCAGAGAGTGCTGCACTGCCCCTAGAAGCACCTCTAGTAGCCATCTGAGGAGTGGCTAGTGGGGCTATCCATAGGCTGTAATGTAAACACTGCCTTTTCTCTGAAAAAAAAAGTGTTTACTGCAAAAGGGAATGATTATATTCATACAATACACATACAATAAGCTGTAGTTGTTCTGGTGACTATAGTGTTCCTTTAATTCAAGGAGGGAAAGGCCTTTATAAATATAACTTTTGAATTCTATCAGAGCTTTGAATGGCTGGTTTGGAAGCCTACCAATCAGAGTGCCCCTTACCAGACAAGTCTCGCCTCTCGGTAATATTAAAAGTAAATTTCAATTTTTAAAGGGTTATCCGTTTGAGGTGGGGTACCCTTCCTGTGTAATATGTCCTAATAAACACTCTGGAGAATTCCCTTTAATTTGCAGTATAATGTGCCAAAAAAGTTTTACTTACCTGGGATCAAGTGGCAGGTGAAGTTTCAGGTGCTGATGTTCAACGCCCCCTCCGATGTCGAAAGGGCCTCGCATGGTCCAATCAGTGTGTGGGGTTTAAAAAAAAAAAGCCAACAACGAATAAACAAACAATGATTCTTCAATGGAGAGAGGCAGGAGGGAATGCAGAGTTGGTGGGAGCGAGAGAGGGGGAAGCAATCCCTGCAAGGGGAAGATTTTTATGTCTGTCGGCAGCGTGTAGTATTTTAGATCACTAAAGTGGTCATGGTGTTTGGAGTAACCCTTTAAGGCCAAATTCACCAAACCAAAAAAATAGCCAACAAGAAGAAATTATAAATTTTTAGCTATTTAGGCCTTACATTTGAAACTCCCTTCGAATTCCCGTCATTTCTCAGCTTACTAAAAAACCCTTTGTGTTTATACCGGATTCCAGCAAAACTGATTACTCGTATTTCCGAGTCAAGGTTACCTATATCTAATATGAGATTAAAAAAAGATTAAATAAATGTTTTTACTTTTAAATAGTTATACTGATTTAACTGATTAAGTAAAAAAAAAAAAAAAAACAATGGACAAAACTAGCAGTTCATGCAGTGTTTCAATGAACTGGTGTCATATAAACACTTTCCCCCAATATGTGCTTACCAGCAATGCAGCAACGGGTAAGAGAAACCATCAATTGAACATGAGTCTGGTACGGTGCAGGCTTTTTTTTTTTTGTAATCATTGATTAAAATGTTGACTGCTGCCAAAAACTTTCCCTGTTATTAATTGTGAGGATTATGTAACCACTTTAGAATGCACTACAACACTGTCATTTCAAGTCAATATTGCAATGTATAATGAATCTACTAATAAGGACACTGGCTTATCTGTCTTAGACAAGAGAAATTGATTGCTGTTAATTGAGCCCTTTGACTTGATAGCACTTTATGCTACCATTCCATAATTGGTTGATTGAATTATTTCTGTAAGTAATAAACAAATTCATTTTTTATATTTTTTTTTAAATACATTTAACATTGTAATGTTAAAAAAAATCAATATGATATACAAATATTCTGTATTATCTCGTATCACAATAATTGGGGGAATATTCACTAAACAGAGGATTATGCGGTTTGCCAAGTGAGCTGAAATTTTTTAGGAAAATGTACTGTTTTTTTTTGTAGTTTACATTTTACAGTTTGGTCAACACATTTTACAATTTATTCTTTCTATTTTTCCTAGAATATAGCTGCAAGCCACATCAAATTTGGAAGCTGCAATGATTTGTCTGTAACAAGATAATGCATTTTGACAACATATTAAGGATGCTATAGAAACAGAGGAATGATTATTGTACTATTACAAATTCATTGTCATCCAAAGGGTTAATAGGTTTGAATCTTGGGCGAGCTGCTGATTAAAATAGCAACACAACCTTAGATTAAACACATTGCAATTATCAGCTTTAGAGGTCACAGCAGACAATGGCCAACAATGAAAGCTAAAATAAAAAATGTCTTATAAAGAATATACTCGAGTATAAGCCGACCCGAATATAAGCAGAGGCCCCTAATTTTACCCAAAAAAACTGGGAAAACTTATTGACTCGAGTATAAGACTAGGGTGGGAAATGCAGCAGCTACTGGTAAATTTCTAAATAAAATTAGATCCTAAAAGAATTATATTAATTATATATTTATTTACAGTGTGTGTATATAATGAATGCAGTGTGGGTGTGTATGAATGCAGTGTGTATGTATGAGTGCAGTGTGTGTGTATGAGTGCAGTGTGTGTTCGAATGCAGTGTGTATGAGTGCAGTGTGTGTGTATGAATGCAGTGTGTGTATGAGTGCAGTGTGTATGACTGCAGTGTGTGTATGACTGCAGTGTGTGTGTATGAGTGCAGTGTGTGTATGAGTGCAGTGTGTGTATGAGTGCAGTGTGTGTGTATGAGTGCAGTGTGTGTGTATGAGTGCAGTGTGTATGAGTGCAGTGTGTATGTATGAGTGCAGTGTGTATGTATGAATGCAGTGTGTGTGTATGAGTGCAGTGTGTATGTGTGCAGTGTGTGTATGAGTGCAGTGTGTATGAGTGCAGTGTGTATGTATGAATGCAGTGTGTATGTATGAATGCAGTGTGTGTGTATGAGTGCAGTGTGTGTGTATGAGTGCAGTGTGTATGAGTGCAGTGTGTATGTGTGCAGTGTGTATGAGTGAGTGCAGTGTGTGTATGAGTGCAGTGTGTGAATGAGTGCAGTGTGTGTGTATGAATGCAGTGGGTGTGTATGAGTGCAGTGTGTGTATGACTGCAGTGTGTATGAGTGCAGTGTGTATGAGTGCAGTGAGTGTATGACTGTAGTGTGTGTGTGTGAGTGCAGTGTGTGTGTGTGTGAGTGCAGTGTGTGTGTATAAGTGCAGTGTGTGTGTATGAGTGCAGTGTGTGTGTATGAATGCAGTGTGTGTATGAGTGCAGTGTGTGTGTGTATGAATGCAGTTTGTGTGTATGAGTGCAGTCTGTGTGTGTATGAGTGCAGTGTGTGTATGAATGCAGTGTGTGTGTGTATGAATGCAGTGTGTGTGTGTATGAGTGCAGTGTGTGTGTGTGTGAATGCAGTGTGTGTGTGTGTGAATGCAGTGTGTGTGTGTGATGCAGAGTGTGATGCAGAGTGTGATGCAGAGCCTTGGTGGGGGATGGGCATTTTTTATATTTTTGTTTTATTATTATTATTTTAATATTTTTTGTTATATTATTATTTATTTATTTTTATTATTATTTTTATTATTATTTTATTATTATTATTTTTTTTTCGTCCCCCCTCCCTGCTTGATACATGGCAGGGAGGGGGGCTCTCCTTCCCTGGTGGTCCAGTGGCATTGTCAGTTCAGTGGGGAGAAGAGGGGGGCTGGCAGAGAGCACTTACCTCTCCTGCAGCTCCTGTCAGCTCCCTCCTCCTCCGCGCCGGTCCGTGCAGCTCTTCTGTCAGCTCACACTGTAAGTCTCGCGAGAGCCGCACTATGACCCCCGCGGCTCTCGCGAGACTTACACTGGGAGCTGACAGACAGGGCCGGCCTTAGGGGTGTGCGAGCTGTGCGGCCGCACAGGGCGCCATGGAGCAGGGGGCGCCGTGCGGCCGCACAGCCGGCCGGGATTTAAAAAAAAATAATTTTTTTTTTTTAAATTTGCAGCGGGGGCGGAGCTTACCGTGCGGCGGGGGCGGAGCTAAAAGCGCCGGAAAACTGCTGCAGGGGAAGCAGGAAGGAGTCCCTGCTTCCCCACCAAACAGTCACCAGGAGCTGCACTGCCTCCACAATGAACTCCACAGGTAACTGTGGGATTGTCAGGTGAGTGTGACTCTCTGCCTGTGTGTATTACTGTCTGTGTGTATGACTGTCTGCCTCTGTGTGTCTGTGTGTATTACTGTCTGTGTGTGTGTGTATGACTGTCTGCCTCTGTGTGTCTGTGTGTATGACTGTCTGCCTGTGTGTATTACTGCCTCTGTGTGTCTGTGTGTATGACTGTCTGCCTCTGTGTGTCTGTGTGTATGACTGTCTGCCTGTGTGTGTATGACTGTCTGCCTCTGTGTGTGTCTGTGTGTATTACTGTCTGCCTCTGTGTGTATTACTGTCTGTGTCTGTGTGTATGACTGACTGTCTGCCTGTGTGTGTCTGTGTGTGTGTGTGAGACTGTCTGCCTGTGTGTGTGTGTGTGTGTGTGTATATGACTGTCTGCCACTGTGTGTATTACTGTCTGCCTCTGTGTGTGTCTGTGTGTATGACTATCTGCATGTGTGTGTGTGTGTGTGTGTATGACTGTCTGCCACTGTGTGTCTGTGTGTATTACTGTCTGCCTCTGTGTGTGTGTCTGTGTGTATTACTGTCTGCCTCTGTGTGTGTGATTGTGTGTATGACTGCTTCTGTGTGTATGACTGCCTGTGTGTATGGCTGTCTGCCTCTGTGTGTCTGTGTGTATGACTGTCTGCCTGTGTGTGTCTGTGTGTATGACTGTCTGCGTGTGTGTGTGTGCATGACTGTCTGCCTCTGTGTGTGTCTGTGTGTATGACTGTGTGTGTCTGTGTGTATTACTGTCTGCCTCTGTGTGTGTCTGTGTGTATTACTGTCTGTGTCTGTGTGTATGACTGACTGTCTGCCTGTGTGTGTGTGTGAGGCTGTCTGCCTTTGTGTGTCTGTGTGTGTGTGTATGACTGTCTGCCTGTGTGTGTGTGTGGATGTCTTCCTGTGTGTGTGTGTATGGCCGTCTGACTCTGTGTGTGTGTGTGTGTCACATACAACCAATACACGCATATCACACACTGTTAATACACCCATTACAAATATCACACATAGCATACATATCACACACAGTCATCACACCTACTATCACATACACAGACAACACAAACATTAGAGCATACATGGATGACGGGGGGGGGGGGCGCTGTGAAGATTTTTCGCACAGGGCGTCTAAATGCCTAAGGCCGGCCCTGCTGACAGAGGTGCTGAACGGACCGGCGCGGAGGAGGAGGGAGCTGACAGGAGCTGCAGGAGAGGTAAGTAACCGCACACAGCCCCAAGTCTGTATTATGGCAATGTAAATTGCCATAATACAGACAGTGACTCGAGTATAAGCCGAGTTGGGGTTTTTCAGCACAAAAAATGTGCTGAAAAACTCGGCTTATACTCGAGTATATACGGTAATAAAAATCTTATCTCAGAAAAAAAAAAGCAAACAGTATTATTCACAGATTTGGTTAGAAGAGAATAGTCTATATTTGGTGAATCAAGTGCATAATGTTTCAAATATTATTGCTAATCTCGGGCACTGTACGTGCCAGACCAATGAATATATCTCTTTATCTTACAGAAGGCCATAGAACACTCAATGTCCTTCAGACATTTTATTGATCTTTCACCCCACTGGCTTATACATTCTAATTGCTGCTTTCTACCAAACAAACTTATTATCATGTTAATTAGTGGGAGGGCTGTTGGACTTTTCCACTTCATTACCAGCTAATTTAAAGATAAATGAATCTACAGGTTCCTAAGTAAATAAGGTCTCCTATCAAGTACTTATAAATGTGTGTGTAAACAAGGAAACAGGGGAGGGAATATGCCGGGTTTTGAACTAAGAGGTGGTTGTTTTTTGTAGGTGGATATTAAGACAAGCTCGTGTTACTTAGTATATAATAAGACATGCAGAACACAAATCATGTGTCTTAATGATTGTTACTGATTCCATATATAAAGAGCTTGGAATACTGAGAGACAAATCAAATAAAAGTGGGATAATGTGTTCAATGGACAGTTCTGTAATATTAAAGGTAAATTGCTAAATATTACTTTCATATATTTCCTCAAGGCAAAAATATAATATATGAATATTTTTTTTTTTTTAGTGAACAACTTGTTTACGTAAAAAATATGTTTTTCACTGAAAAAGAGTCAGTTGAGAAACAATGGACGCCATATTTATTTATAATTTTAATGAAATTTGGATTTGATCCGTGATTGATCCCAATACTAAGTAGCTTTCATATTACTGATTACCTGATTTATTCATTATTTTTTTTTAAAAAACTAAATAATAAAAAGAGAAATATAGGTGAAAACAAATATATGAAATATACATAGTGATTTTTTATATTAAGATAGAGGAAACAGTTATAATGTTACCATTACAAGCTCACTTATATTGCTTTTGCTTCAATTTGTCACCCAAATAAAATGTGGAAACATGTTTGTGGGATATAAAGTATTAAAGACTCTAATGCAAGCATGTCAAACTCAAAGTCTAGCAAGGGCAAAATTAACAAGATTTAAGTTTAGGAGGGCCGCAAAAAAAACAAACAAAAAAAACCTTACATTTTTAAAGAAACGTAGGTTTATTTTGAAAAGTACAGTGTAAAAAAAAAAAACACCAGCATCCCCCTCTACTAACCACAGCACCCCACATATACTAAATCACAGTTTCCCCCTCTACTAAATCCCAGCACCCCCCTCTAGCCAACAAGCAGATTCCGCTCACATTGGCACTGCCAGTATGCGACTCTGGCCTCTGGTATATCCCAAATGGCGCGTCCGCAACCTGTGCCAAAGCGGATCCTCCCGTTACTTCTTGACACCCTGTGAAGGTGGAACACGTCAACATCACGTTGGAAGGTGATGTGGCGTTGGGTGCCTCCATGCATCTCCAGGTCCTCCACTGTCCAGCCGCGGCCATTGCAACTGACCAACACACACTCACTGGCAGGCACACACACACACACACTGACAGGCACACACACACACTGACAGACACACAGACACTCACTAACACACACGGACAGACACACACACTCACTGACAGGCAGACACTCACTGACAGACACAGACACACACACACACTGACAAACACACACACTCCCTGACACAGACACACTCACTGACAGACACACAGACACTCACTGACACACACAGACACACATACTGACAGACACACACTCACTGACAGACAGACACACTCATGCACAGACAGACACACACTCACAGACACACACACACAGACAGACACACACACTCACAGACACTCACTCACTCACTCACACACACACACTCACTGACAGGCAGACACACTCACTCAAAGACAGACACACTCCCTCACAGACACACACACACACACACACACATACAAACACACACACAGACACACACTCACTTACAGACAGACACACACACACACACACACTCACTCACAGACACACTCACTTATAGACACTCACACTCACTCACTGACACACACACATTCTTGCTCACACTCACATCATTGTATTTATTCCTGGGATCTTCTGTCTGGAGATCTCCTTCCTGCTCTTCACTGCTTCCTCGCTCGCAGTTTAGTGATGCCATGCGCCAGAATATGACGTCATATCCCGGTGCCCGGCATCACTACAAGCGCATGCGAGTGAGCAGTGAGAAGCAGGAAGGCTGAGCTCCCTCGCTGCATCCACCTTCCCCTTCTCCACGTCTGAGTAAATGTAAGCAGAGTAGGCACTTGTGAGGAAGGCAGGTGCCTTCTCTGCTTGGAACACCAAGCATTTACTCGCGGCTCGCCAGACCACAAAGCTGTCCATTGTGGACCTCATGCGGCCCCCGGGCCGCGAGTTTGACATGCTTGCTCTAATGTATCCTCTGTCTTGAAATACTTTAGGTAGTTTCCAAAATATTAGTGTAAAAGCCCAAATACAAATTTATAGCATACGGTCTGTGTGACAAAAATAAATACTCTTGCTTATATGTTGTGATGGTAGTCACCATCACTGGTAGCAGGAGGACACTTTACAATGGTTCCTATGTCTCAGTCACCCTGTGCCCATTATAGGTGCAGGGTGTTTATAATGTGTGTGTGTGTGTATACTGGTAAATGTTTTGCCTGCTCTCCTGTATTGCTGAGGATTGCTACCAACTAGGTGGATTTGGCTATGGAGCCTGTGTAGCGCCATTGTTGGTAGCAACAGCATATTGCAAATTTTGCAGGCAGGATAAATATTTTGTGCTGGTTTTTGTCTTCCCCATTCCTTTATAAATATGTTATTATGCTATTATAATTTCCTGTGTATTTTGTGACATGTTTTGTTATTTGAATTTTATTATGTTTGTCACAGCAATGTATATGTAATGATAATATGGGCTAGTTCCAAGTAAAATAAAGTTTTATATATTCCTTTTGGAACTTGTGTTCTGTGTGGATTTCTAAGGATCCCAGTGACAGAGTCTTTTGACCTGTTTGCTGTTTGCAGGATTCATCTAGCCCTTGGATAAAGAAAGAGAGCTAGGCCTGAGAGCTGCAAGTCTCTTTTTAACCCCTTAAGGACCAAACTTCTGGAATAAAAGGGAATCATGACATGTCACACATGTCATGTGTCCTTAAGGGGTTAAAGACCAGAGCTATAATATTGCAGGCAGTTGTGGATACCTGCCTGGAAGAAGGGGCTGCAGCGGATGAGGCAGATGGGACTATACCTGCCTGGAAGGAAAGTTGCAGCGGAAGAGGCAGAGGGAACTATACCTGCCTACAATGAAAGCTGCAAAAGAATAGGCAGAAGGGATGATCCCTGCCTGGAAGAAGGGCTGCAGCGGGATGGGCAGAGGAGACGATATCTACCTGGAAGGAGAGCTGCAGCCTGGTCGAGTGGAAGAGCTCCGGAGAGACCCCAGTCAAGCTTCAGCGACTGGGGCTCAAGCGTTCCAGGGTCCCTGCAAGCAGCTAGGAACCAGACTGGGCAGAGGTAATCGGTCGGTCGGTACTCTGTCACATATGTATATTTGTCAGAAGCCTACTTCTGTATTAAGATTTAAGATTCCCATAATGTCGATTTAATGCAAACTGAATACTCATAGAGCCCATATAAATAAAATAGAGTTGCCTGGCTAAAACTTTGTACTTGTATTATATCAGATGTAGTTAGTGGAGGGTAGTCGATGAAAGCAGTAGATTTTGTTGCAGTAAATAAAAATCAGTTGGTATGGTAAGTATTAACAATAAGTGTCTGTGCACAGAAAAATCCGCCCGAAGGGAAAAGAGCTGGCCCCTTTGTCCCTCGGGCTCATGAGAGCCCACCAAAACTCACCAGTGCCCCAGAAGTGCCCACGCCAATGTCAGGGATCCACGCCTCAGTCTCTCGATCGACTAAGCTCAGTTTGCGAGATTCTCGTGTGAAACCGTGACAAGTGAAGCGTCTCCGTTCAGGGTACGAATGCTCCCCTTTTTGGTAGCCAGGCTAATATGATCTGCTTCCATATATGTACTGCCTTAATGAACTCTTTCTATTATGCTGGAGTAGAGATTGAGTCATACCGTTTGTGGTGTCAGTGTGTGAATGTGGGGTGTATTTCTGTGAGGATTAGTGTGTTAATCTGGGGTGCATTTCTGTGGAGTGTCAGTTTTTGTGCATGCAGTTTGAGTGTGGTGTGTGCAGGCAGTATTTCTATAGGTATTTCTATAGAGTGTAAGTATGTGTAAATACATTTTCAATTCTACCCTCTTCTCTCTTCATTATTCCCCATTTTGCTTCTGTCCTCATCCCTTTAGTACCTTCCACTATTTTATGTTGTCTTTTGCCTCTCTCATCCTTGCCAACTATAACTAAATTATGAGTTACTATATCCTACTTGATTACTGTGTAGTGTGGCTGAATAGTGCATAATTGGCATTATTTTGTTGCCAACTTCTTCCCTCTTCACAGTTTTGGAAGAAAAGAATAATGAGCCCTAAAAAAACATTTTTGGGCACCTCAAAAAAACTAACAAAATTACAAATGTTCTCTGTATGTATGCTTTTACATTTTGTTAGTAATTCAAGTCATACAAAAATATTACAGATTTACATGCTGCACACAGACACAAACATACAGACACATACATACAGGTACAGAGACGCACAATAATACAGACACAATCATAACCACATAGACATCCAAGCACAAATATATGCAGGCATACAGTGAAGACCTGCAGGCACACTGGAATTTACTCTGAAGAAAAACATTTTTAGATCACTTTACTTAATACGATCAAAATAATGATGGACTTGAACCACCAATTTTCAGAACACTTTGATCAAACATACCCCACTGCCTGGCATGTGGTGAAATGGGTTAATAGTGAATAGGGGGAGTTTCTGTCACTTCTATATTGCTCTTGTCTTTGTGATACTGTGTATTAATTGCTGCTTTTTTACTATTCATTATTGGATTTAATAATATGGAGTTTTGTTTTCCTTATAGTATCTACACCCTTATGAATTGTGGATCTTATGCCTTACACCTACCACAGAGATCTTACAGGACCCCAAATTTATATGGACTGTTAATGCTTATACTCATACTAGCAGTGGATCAATATATAATCACACCTTGTTGTTTCTTGCTGTTCACAATGTCACACACACATAGACATCCAGGCACAAGCACACAGTCATAAGGCACAGGCGTACAGACACAAAAAAACCTTAACAGACACACAACACAGATACAGGCACATGTTCATATGGACACAGCCATACAGGCACACAAACATAAAAGGACATAAACGCAGATGCAGGCACAGACATACAGGCATTAGCACACAGCCATACAAGCAATCATGCAAACAGGCATATAAAACCACAGGCACACTTTCCTACAGACACATAGAGACACACAGTCATATAGCCACATAGTCACATAATCAAACACAAGCATATAGGTACACTCATACACACACTCACATATTCATAGCTAGCTTGCTTTTGCCGTATCCCATCCTATGGTAAACATGCTGGAGGCCAAAACACGTCCCTAATTAGACTCTGGCCTGTCTCTACACTGATGTATTGGTTCACAAGCACACCGTGTGGGACACAGGCAACACAGATATGAAGCACATCTTATCCCAAACTCCTGCAGACAGCCTCCAGCATAAACTCAAAGGCTGTTTTAGGAGAGGTCATGCAGCTTGCCAATGCTGCATAGTACAGCAGAAAGAGCAGAGCAGTATTTCAAATGGGTAATTCTTTGGATTGTGAGTAATAATTGGAGGACAGCCCCAAAAAGTCTTGGACTGAGAGCCCATGTGCCCACTCAGTTAATGTTCCTGATTTGCAATATACCAGTCAGCTCTCTGATATCAACTGGTAGATCACAATCGTCCGTTTGACCAACCCAGATATAATGTAATCTAAAATCATTGTATCTCTTTAATGTTTCAACTATTGTTTTAAAAAAATAAAATAAAATCCTGCCTAAAAATGTTCTATGTGATTCAGGTTGCAGCATTGATGGCTGGTGAATTTTAAAGATGGTTTAAACTGTTGCCTGTTGTCACCCCTGAATTGTTCTGCTCTACCCACTTACCCCCATGCAACATCATGCACTGTTCAAAACCATCATAATTTCTAGTCAAGATAAAAGTTCAACTACTGATCTAATCATGACAGACGTGTTTTTTTATAACAAACAATAATGGGTAGTTCTTAGAAAGCCAATAATTTTAATTTATTTTTTGGGGTGGAGGTGGTGTTTGTCACTCCACTTGTCCCTTTGAACCAGCCACCATTGTGCTTTGCTTTATGCATTGTGCTTTATAACTTAAATATTAAGGTGCCACTAACTGCTGTTGTTGTCAACAAAAGGTATTGGTCACTGAAAAGTACTTTGTTTCAAGTTAACCCACAGAATAAAAAGGTTATGAAATCAATAAAGCTGCAGAATTATAGCAAAAAAAATAATTTTAAGTCCAAACATTGTACAATGAAATGCATCAGGACTAAAAAAAAGAAACTTGTAAAACATTACAAGAGATAAAACATAAGTAAAAGTATACATTGTGATAACAGAACAAATGCAGTCTTGCTCTGATGTACCATTTAAGAGATCATGGCGTAGAGATCACCATATGGCACTCGTTTTATTGAAAAGAACATGTCTAAATTCTACCTGTTAAGAACTGTGCACATATTAGTCAATTGGAGAAAAATATTTTTTAAATTGTTATGTGTAAAATAAGATGTTTAACATGCTGAACTAGTAATCTAACAAGCTTTAACTATTTGTAGACGAAATTTGAGATATTAAAAATCTAGTACAGACTAGTATCTATTAAAATACTTGTCCAGTGGCAAAATAATCTAGAATCTTTTAAAACTAGCCTTTTAATTCACTTCTCTCTTTTGGAGATGCAACAAATATTTGAATGTGAAGTGAGTTTTACTGAGTTTTAGACATAGCAATAGAGCAATTGGAAAGAACCTAATCAATAGACTTTTTTTTAATGTGGCAAATTTTCAAAAGATGCATTACTTTTGCGTTTATTGTGCCCTGCAACTTTCTGCTACCCGGCAGAGATCTTTAAATAACCCTCTTCTTTGGTAGCTATCCAAATAGCATCTGAAATTAAATTCTTTTTTAATTAGGATAATAAATTGATCCTAAATTATCCCTGAAATCAGACCAGTGTTGATTACTATGGGATTCATGCTGTGACAGCACAGGAAGATGTTATTTTTATTCGTTTTTCAACAGAGATCTTAATCTTTCTCTGCATGTAAACAAATTGTCACAGTAACCTTGTTCTGTAATCTCTCTGGTGAAGACCTCTATAACATGGGGAGATAACAGATCTGGCTGAGATTTCATCAGCTCTAAGGCACACACTCCCAAACAGCCTTCTCTGGAAAGGTTGAAAGAAAGAAAGTGCACATTAAACAGAACAAATCACTTAAATGTTTTACTGTCGGGAGCCTATAAAGCAATTTCAACCATACTCGGGATTGTTTGAACTACAAAAGAGGTGAATTGAAATACTTACACTGTTTACATGGCAAAGTTTTAAAGCCCAATAACAAATGGTGCACTTTCATTTGTTAATGACCAAAATTAAAGTGAAAAATATAGTCAGGCCATTCTGTCTTATATATGTGTGTGTGTGTGCGCGCGCGCGTGTTTTTCAATAGGTAAATGGATAGACGGACAAGCGCAAACAAACATGATTTAAAGGGGAAGAATGACTAAATTATGGTTATGATTATGTCTACTTTAATCATCCTTAACCCTTTTACAACAATACTATTTTTGCTTTAGAACTCTGCGTAACACTTATTTGGAACATGGGGTGCATAGCTAGCATATAAATGTAGGATTAAACAGCAATTTTGTGTATAAATTGCTGTTCAGAGATGCATAAAATTAAAATTATGTAAATTTACATAATTTAAATTTTTGATTTATTTGTTTATTCTTTACAGAAATATTGGTGAATAATGTCTTTTTTTTTTTTTTTTCTTTTTTTTTTTAATTATATGCCATCTCTTTTCTTGGAAAACTTTAGACAGGGTCTGGAAAATTATCATGCTGAAATTCAATTTTTGACACATACAGTAGGTGTGACAGGAATAGATAAAAAAAAAATAGTTAAATATTCTGTTTAAGACTAGGAACCTAATTGCATTTTTAGTAATACACCTTCATTAAAATGTCAACAGGATGTAAAAAGAGTGCCCAATAAAGTTTCAAATTGAAGCGTGTTTATTGTATGTAAGGAGAGATATTTCTTAAGACAGATAAAGACACACTAGATACATTCCTTTCTCAAAGCTTTGAACTGCAATTCTTGGGGGTAAGTGAGGCTTTATGAGATAAATTAACCACCTTAAAATAGATCTGTCTACACATTTAATAAATATGGCCTTAGATTGTATGCCTTTTGCAGTTTTCTTTTTTCTGTATTTAACCCCGTCTATGAACTCTATAAAATAAAGACTTTCATTTTTTTTTTTTTACAAATATGGCCTTTAACTTTCTCATATGCTTACATGACAACTTCTGGGCAACCATCTTGATTTAATTTGCATAACTACTGCAGATTAATGTTATTCTGTGCTCTAGAGAAGCTTAAATGGCTTGGCAGCTTCAGAAGAAGTTGAGAAAAGGGAGGGAACATCACAACAGTGAAAGAAAACCTTTAAAATATTTGCAAGAAAAGGCAAGCGGTGGATTTTTGTTCAACACAGCATCATTACACATGCCTACATACCCCAAAGTCAAATAAGGCTTCTGGTACATGTAAACAAGGCATACAGTGATCCCCTTGACTTTCCTTATTCATTGGATAGTGTATGTGTACTTTTAAAGAAAGCTTGTCAAAGTGATGTAGGTTAAAAATACAATACGAGGGAAAGCATGACCCTCTTTGTTCGTTGTCTCCATGGAAAGCACTTGCCCACTGGTTCAGAAATTCGGCACTGTATTTTTTGCGAGGCTTACTGGGTATTTGCTGTTGGCGACACTTCCCGAAGGCAGATGCTTTGTTAGCATTGTGTCATGGGGAAGCCCAAGAGCTGGCCGGCTGGCCACCTTAGGGCCTCCCCAAAGTGGGAAGCCATGTGTATTGCAGGCAGGCGGTAAGGAAGAGCTGATCTCTTCTTGCTCTGCTTCCTCGCATTTCCTGATGCCGGGAGCCAGAATAGGATGTCACTCCGTCCTCTGCATCACAAACAGTGCACGAGGGAGCAAAGCAAGAAGATTACAGCTCCCTCGCCACCTCAATTGTCCGCTGCCTGCCTGGACCCCAGGGAAAAAATCTACTCCAGCTCTCCCAAAGGTAAAGAGGTAATGTGGACTTAAAATCAAAAAAAAAAATATATGTTGGAGTGTATAAGAAAATATGTGTGTTTTGTGTGTATATGTCAGTCAAAGTGCATGTTGTTCTTAAACAGGAAAACTAGATTAGGGGGTGTCCGAGTTTAGTCATACCTAGGGTAGCACAAAACTAAAATACACCGCTGGAGATACTATATGCATGCTTGGGCAGTAGGTTAGATGTACAAACAATAAAATCCAACTGTGGGTCAAATACAGTCAATAATCATATCTGTGTATTCTTACAGATTTCTTCAGTAATTCTGGGTAGGGTTAAACAAAAGAAGTTTAAAACAGTTATCTGTACCATCTTATCTATTTGATCAGAGGTTTCATATTAAACACGCCTGGATCATATATACAGTTTCAATTCCCCCTTAATGGTTCACACTTAACGCAAATCTTCATCATGAGGTTGGTTTATGGAAAAGTAAGTCTGTGACATGGAGCATTTATAGTAGCACTCATGATAAGGTTAAAAGTTTGAAAGTAAAAGGTACAGTAAGATAAGAAGAGCAAACTACTCTAAATATGTTGCATTACTGGCTAAATTGTCAACTTTCTGGTTTCAGATTAAACACTTTAGCTGTAATGCCATTGTATTTGAAACAGCAGTTTGAGGATGTTTGTATATTATTATATCAGGGCTCAAAATTTCCACTTCACTTAAAGGGACACTATAGGTACCCAGAAAACTTCAGCTCATTAAAGTGGTCACGGTGAAGTATCCCAGGTCCCTTAACCCTGCAATTGTAATTATGGCAGTTTTTGATAAACTGCAATAATTACCTTGCAAGGTTAACTCCACCTCTAGTGGCTGTCTATGCACAAGGACATTTAGCATTACCCAAAATCTGATAGGATGGTCCTATGGTGGAAGTCCTAATGCGCTCGCAGCGTTCGCCGCACCCGGGCATTTTGTTCCCCTGTCGACGTTGAGGAGCGGAGGCGGAGGCGGAGCCTGAACCAATGCCGAGAGACATCAGCACTGGAATCAGGGTAAGTGATGAAGTGGCACTAAAGGGAACTATGTTGCTAGGAACACAACTTTGTTGTTATAAACCATGATTATATCATATAAGATATTTGCCTTAGAAAACTGTTATTTTCATATTGTTATTTTAGAATTTATTGAATATACGTTCCATAATGAACAGATATAATTTGCAAATTGAATGTAAAACATATAATTTAGTATATGTATAGTTGAAACAGCTGTGACCAAAGTATCCAACGATTTAATTGCTACTAAATCTCGCGGCCATTGCTCTATCCTATTTCTCCTTGATCTTTCTGCTGCCTTTGACACTGTTGATCATCAACAGATTCTTCTCATTCTCCATAATCTTGGTCTATGATACTGCTCTTCCCTTGTGCTCCCCCTACCTTTCCCAGCGCTCATTTAGTGTTTCTTTCTCTGGCTCAGCCTCTTCTCCCCAAACACTCTCCGTTGGTGTCCCCCAAGGTTCAGTCCTTGGTCCCCTACTGTTCTCCATCTATACTGCCTCCTTTGGTAAACTCAACATCTCCTTTGGCTTCCATTATCCTTTATATGCAGATGGCATGCAAATCTACCTGTCCTCTCCTGATCTCCCTCCGCCCATTTTGACTCATGTCTCTGACTGCCTTTCTGCGATTTCCAATTGGATGGCTGCTCACTTCCTTAAACTCAGCCTGTCCAAAACAGAACTTTTGGTCTTCCCTCCCTCAAGTGTTGCTACTCCCGTGTCTGACTCCCTCCAAGTCAACTGCGCAACCATCACCTCTACCTCGCAGGCTCGTTGCCTGGGTGTTCTCTTTGACTCCGACCTCTCCTTCACCCCTCATGTCCAATCAATTGCCAAATCTTGCTGCTTCCATCTCAAAAGAATAGCTCGCATCCGCCCCTATTTAACACCAGATGCGGCTAAGGTGCTGGTCCATGCCGTTGTTCTTTCATGTCTTTACTATGTTGCTGTCTTGTTTTGAGTTTTTATTTTATTTGTTTTATATGTTGCTGTCTTGTTTTGCCTACGGTACCTGTGAGGATTCCAGTTACCTATATCGTTGAGATCTGGACTGGGGACCATGGGATTATACTGATGGGCTTTTTATCTACTTTTACTTTGTAAGTGTGACCATTAAAGCATGTTTTTTTGTTACTTATATTAGTGTTGCACTATGGTTCTTTTAATTTCTTTCCTCATGAACCTTGTCCCATTTTCTCCTTCAAATCACAATTATTGTTTTTTTTTTTAAAGCCAGTGGGTGCATGTGACATGCTACTCCTTCATATTACTATACACTGTCATGAGTGATATGTGGGTTTACAGAACGTGCAACATCTACATGTTGTGTAGGCCCAAAACTAATTTTATACCTGTATTAGTATTATCTTCACTGTGGAATATGTTGGCACTTCATAAATGCCGAGATTTTGTAGAAAGTGTCAGCGCTTCAGAAAGTCTTATCCTTAATTGTTAAAAAAGGAAAAATTGATGATATAAAACCATATGCTCTTGTAGGTATAATATTGATACACCTACACAGTAGTAAATATGCCTTGGTAAAACAAATTCAGTGTATGTCTGATGTCATCATCGGGAATAGGGTGGTGTTGATAATCCTCAGCTTAATGTTGCAATTTTGGTATAGCAAAGATTACTATAAGCGGAATGTAATCAAACACAGTTTATTTGCAAAAAGAAATTTCTTTTTCGTGGTAATAAAAATATAAATACACAAAGTAATCAAGAAATATATCAAAAAGTGGTATTAAATCGTGACCACTAATTAGTCCAGAGCAGGCAGTTGAGCAGTAGAGTTACCCTTCCGTTGAAGCAGCTCTAGCAGTAGAAAGTTCTGTCTTCAAGCAGCACAGATAATAGTGAGAACCGGAGGGACGTTGTAATCTCAGACCGCTAGAAAATACTGCTAGTACCGGGGAAATACAGATAATGAAAAACTGGATCCTCAGCTCATGAACGCGTTTTAGCTGTACTTGGCGGGCTTTTTCAAGATAGTGAAGGATCCATGTCTCATAGCATATATACCCTATAAGATTGTGATGCCAGTTAAGATTTCTTAAAGGTACATACATTTTTCTATGGCAGAACTTTTCATATATAAGACATCTAAATGGTAATGGCAATGGCATATGGTTTTATATCATCAATTTTTCCTTGTTTAACAATTAAGGATAAGACCTTCTGAAGCGCTGACACTTTCTACAAAATCTCAATCTTAAGGTCAATAGGAATCACCTTTCACGTGTTGAGCAGCAATTACTTTTATCATATTTTTATCTTTCAAATTTTTAAATTGAGCTTTTTTGTTTATATTTTATACTTTATAAATGCCAGTAATACGTAATACATAATACAGAAAGAAAGTTTTGCATGCGCCACCTTCTTTCAATCCACATCCCACTTATAATGTGTTAAACAAAAGTACAAGTATCCATTCCATCCACAAGTTCTAGCATCTAATTCCAGCACTGTTGAAAAATAGAGACTTGATGATGCAAGCTCTAATATTGAGATTAAGTTAATTCCCATTTTATGGACTGGCAGTCCTATTTGTAAAATAGTCAAGAGGGCTCTGCTCTGAGAATAGTACTTATAGTCTACAGTGTCCTTAGTTCCATTCGGAAAATATTACAAATTATAACATTGTTCAGCCACTTGTGACTACTATCATAGTTGACCTGTATGACTTATAGTTATATAACCAACCATATCTATTACAATTGACATTGATTGTGATGGGGTGATTGTGGTAATATTTATCTGCACTTCTTAATATCTCGATCAGTTACCACTAACCCAACCAACACGTATGTTACACAAAAGAGGCTCATCCACCATAAATGTATTTATCAAGCATTCTAAATAAACTACAGCACACGTGTATGTGAAATATTTACATTAAATACAAGCAGCCCATCTTACTTACCTAATGCAACACTGAACGTGATAAGGCTTGCAGCCATACTATGAACTTATTGACACACAGCCATTGGGGCAAGATGGAGATATTGATCAGCAGCAGAGTAGGAGGCAGAAAGAGCTAAATTTAAGAATTACACAATGTAAAGCTGGCTAGGTTAATTCATATGCAAATTGAGGTACGCCAGCTAGATGTGCTTTAATTCATAGGGAAGGCTTAACAACATTGTCACCTCAAAAAAAAATTCTTTTTTTGTAGACACATGCATTAATTGAAGTTAAAGTCTGTGTTTGCACTATAAGGCTTATGCAAATGACCAGGGTGTTTTTATGAAGTTGAGATATGCAATTGCTGCCTCATATTGTGGACTGGTAAATTATATAATAGAGCAGCATAGATCTACAATCTATTATATTTACAGTTTATTCACTAAAGTTGATTTAACAAATAATGACGAAGTGGTGAAAATAGCTAACATAGAAACATGTTGATCCAAACTTGGGATTCTGTTGCAGAATTCTGTTTAGTCATTTAAATCGGCTCTGTCATTTACGGACAGATTTTGATGATCTGCCATTTCCGTTGGGTCTACATTCACAGCGCAGCCATCTTAGATTTCTCCATGACGCTCATCAGAGCTCTCCTTCTTTGCCCTCTTCATGTGGTCAAATGGGTCACCTTGAACACTAATTAGGATTGCAATGTGCTTGTGTATTGTCATCATGATCCCACAAGGAACGACATTCTGAGGAGGGTACTCAAAGCGGTGGGAACTAAGTAAATCACTTTACATCCTATGGCAGTGATCATAAGTGCCACCATTTGTAAACTTTTGTTAATTTGCCATTTATACACAAGGAAAAGCAGTCCCTATCTTGTTTATAGTTTTGTAAACATGCATCATTTAAAAACAAAACAAAAAAACAGGCAGTAGAGGGGAAGATTTTTGCCATGCCAGAATCACTTTAAAATCCAAAAAAGCACTAAGAATTATATTGTTAACAGACCAACTGAGACACAGTAAAACATCAATTTATGGAAGAGACAAAAAAATAAAGAAATCTTAAAATGTCATTGACTGCAAAAGTAAAAAAAAAAAAAAAATCCTAACAAGCTAATATCGCAAAGATTGTTCATAACCGTGAACCAGGTTTAGTGAAAGAAACATTGATTATCTGAATTCTAGTACTTATTGTACCACTAGCAAAACATATAAACACTGTGGTAAATTATAGTAATTATATGATAAAAGTGAAGACAGACACGTTTTGTATGATAAATTGTCTCATCCCATACCACACCATTTGTCCTTTCCTTGTTTATTGTTTTTGAAATGTAGAAAGTGCTAAAGACTTTAATAGGTGTATTTTTATAAGCCAACATAAGGAATGTAAAAGCCAAATAGAAAGCTGCCCAAAGAATACGGAGGGGAGGATATATCACAGCAGAGGGACAAATTACAAATCAATAATGTTCTTTCAACACCTCTGAGGACATGGTAAAAAAGAAAGTAACCTGGCAAACTGTCAATAAAAAAAAAAAATACTTATAATAATCAGAGTGAAAAAAAATATATAGTGTCAGTTAACTTTTTAAATATGGTTCATTAGCTTTTGACATATATTGAATAAAGACTTCAGGCTGGTGTTGATTCTTCTTAAGTATTATATAAATAATTATATTTTATTATATAAATAATTCTTGAAAGGTATGCAGAAGCAATAAATTAAAAACAATACGGAATAAAAATATACTGATATGTAGAATTCCTATGTTAGCTGTAAACCCTCACTACAGGAGCTCTGTCTTCCATCCTTTCATGGAGTGCTTGGAGAAAAGGATATGATGTAATACCACGACATTCTAGAGCTGCGTGTGGATAGAGGAAGTAACGCAGCCTGTTATGGGGTCTTCTACAAGCTGTTCATTGTTTTGCTCTTTCAGCACCCCTCTCTCATGGTCTACAGTACAACTGGCTAAGCCACTGAGGGGGAGGGCAAAAAATAAATAAAAACGGAATAAAATGCAGAGACCAACAATGTGCCTATTTGGGCCATGGGCCTGGAGCAGGAACCTTATAAGCCCTCATGTTAATCCAGCCCTGGTCACACTGTGTATCAGGAAGAATTAGTCCTGCATCCAAATTGCCACGACTCACCTACCTCATGCAAGGCGCACGCTTTGGTTGTGCACATAAATATTGCAAACTAATAGAAACTTACCTCAGTTATTTAAAAAATTTTAATTCTTAGAAGGTAGGTGTTCTGTCGTTGTTGTTGTTCTTACCTCAATAGTGTCTGTAGCTGTAGTGCTTATGTGTTAGTTGATAGTCAGGAAAGTATTATACAATTGATATGATGGGATAGAGATTTTTACAGGCAAGGTGTTACAAGCAAGCAAGATAAGCCAAGCAAAAGCATTAATTAAAAATTGCCATTAAACAAACTTATTTATGTAAGTCCAAGAAAGACAGTATTGCATTAATGTAAATAATAGGCAATGAGTATATGTATATATATATATATATATACATATATATATATATATATATATATATATAAAAAAACGTTAGTTATATTGTGTGTTAGACTGTGTTTTTAAGATGGTAGAAGTAGATGGTATTTGGAGATTGACTGGAAACAAGATATAGAGAAGGAGGACAAGGAAATATTAATTCCAACGATATGAAAACCAATAACAGGGGCTGCAACATTTGCACTTGTTGACCACAAATCAGCATACTGTTACAGAACAACTCATACAATCGTCAAAGCAAATTACACGACAAACATTTTCAACAAAAGGTGTTATTGTATTTAAGCTTAACATTTCATAAAACAAGTACACAATAAGGAGAAATAGCTGGTGAGCTGAAAAACACCTTGAGTGGAATCCCCTAAACCAACTCTACAAAATACATAAAATATACTTACATAAGGTGGTAGGAATTCGGCGTGAATCTGTAACAACACAAGAATGCAAACAATATGTGGTATAATGAAGTTAGGAACTCACAAATCAGGAGCCATTAGGTAAATACGGCGCGCATGGTAAATGCAAATGGACACTTAAGGATGTCCAACTCTTTATTCTTTCCGGTCCTCTCTGTATAGATCTCTCAATCTAACACGCAGGATACTTGAGATGTGATCCAAAAACAGTGCTTTATTGATCCTGTTACAAATGGCTATTTGTAACTGGCCCTTTAAATGAAAAATTGCCCTGCTTACCTGGATTGTGGAGAAGCCTATTTGCCAGCCTCCTGCCTCATGACTATGGCCCCTGGAAGATTGTGCCCCTGAAAATGTATTAACTTTTATTGGTGTGTATGGCCCTTTAAGAACCGTCTGGGGACATATTGTGACTTTGCTGAACAATGCCCCTTTAAGACTATGTCCCCAGACCTGTAAAATAACTTGCCCCTGGCTCTCTCCCACTTGGTTCAGTAAATAGGGCTTACTGAACCAAGTACCACACAGGCGGACCACCCAGAAGTTAAAGTGTGCAGGCAATTTACCTCCCAAGCTGTGAGGTTACTGCAGGTTAATTGCCGAGCGCTGGGTGGCCGCCATTCGGCAGCCGAACACGTGGCGGCGGCCATTTTGGTCATTCGAATGCGGTCAGCGGTGTATGTTAAAGATTCTGTGGAACTAAAATCGGCTACACATTCTGCCGAACACCGCTGACCCCTCCCTTCTCCCATACGGAACTTGCAGCTCCAGAGACTAAGTCCCGTTCGAAATGGGACTTAGTCGTTTTTTCGCATGAAATTGACCGACCGCACAGCCCAAATCTATGGAACTGTTTTGGGCAGGAAATTGTGCTTGCGGTCGGTCATAAAGGACTTCCAGCTAACTTTTGATCCACTGGAGGGATTTGGCTGATTTTTGGAAGTGTTTATGTTTGATGTATGCTGAGTCTGAAATTGGATGTATGGTTTTAAAGTTACAGTGTGTGTGTAAAAACTGTATTTTTATTGTATGTAATAATTGGTTTAACTGTTTATCTGAGGGGCGGGAATGTGTGGGTTGCACCAGATGTGTGATTGGTGATTTTATGCCTCCCCCTGGGAGTGTCCTATTTGCATGTAACCTCAATAAAAGCCAGGCTGGGTGTTCCAGCATCTCAGACCTCTTCTGACCCTCTAACTTGCAGCCTCGACTCATGTTTGTAGGGGACAGCTATAATCACTACAGGGATTGCTATGCTCTTCATACTCCCTTAGCTGTTGAGCTCTTGTAAGAGCTCTTGTTCCTGATCCTGCTTCGCTCTACAGAAGGAAGAGGTTCGCCTATTGGAACCTGGAGCCTGGTCGTAGGTCCAGGGCGCAGAGCAGACGGCGAGATACCAGCCCAGCAGCGGTGGTTCGTGGAGTTCGCAGTGCTTATGGTGGCTACGGTGCTGATGGTCCTTGGGTGAGCGCTAGGAGCATCCTTTTCTACGGTCCAACTTCCAGCCAGCCTGGAGGCAACCGTAACAGATCCAAATAAAATCAAATAAATAAAATGTATAAAAACAAAAAACAAATTACCAGAGGGTGAATTACCTGGTAAACTGATTAGTCCAGTAAAGTCCAAGTAATGTCCAAAACGCGTTTCGCCCCTTCAAAGGGGCTTCCTCAGTTGGTTACAGTCTTGTTCCGAGTTTCTAAATATGCCGCCTTCTGTTTGGTTCCGACTTCAAATAAGCTTACAAGCTATGAATCTCACATGCATGGCATTTTGTTTATTCAAGGTGTACCCACAGCATTTTAGGGTATGTGAATGCATTTGTGATGAGAGTTGGTGTGAAATGTATTTGTAGGGTTTGTGCATTCTAGGAGGGTAAGGGCGTAACTAAAGATGTGCATTTCCACCCATTCCCCTCCACTTGTCACATCCACACAACCCCACCAACTCTTCAACTGCTAGTATTAACCCATCTTTCCTCTTTATTTGCAATAGTGCCCTGCCAGCAGAGGTTCTGTCTTAGAACCTCTGGAAAATATCTACAGGCTTCTTTCCAACTTGTAGTCTTATGACTTCTACTATTCTTTTGCAGTAAGATTGTAAAGAAAGGTAGTATTGTATGTATCCAAATTGCCACAACTCATCTACCTCATGCAACGTGCACGAGATGTAGGTTGAGCAGGAGGACCCCCACTGGAACCTTGGTCCTTTATGCGTTTTGACACATATGTAAAAAGAGAGCAGGGAGAATCCAATAGTAAAGTATTAAACAGTTTATTAAATCAATGGATTAAAAACCTTTTCTTTGTAACAAACAGTAAGCAGTATATGTAAAGGGCTGTATATGTCCACCAAATCAAGCGCTGTATGTGGTACACCGTGATCCTCTGTTCTAGGGATATGCATTGGGCATTTGATAAAGCTCACGTGACTTGAAGCCAAGCTTGCCACTAACAAAACATCTTGCATCATCAGGAGGGGGCGGAGAATATTCTGAGAATGGAGAGCAGATCTTACCACCCATATAGACATAAAAAAAAAAAAAACCTTCCTCTACAATCCTGCTATCGGAATACAAATACCAAGTTACCCTTTTTTATACACTCTCACTAATACTATGCCACTTAATGTGTTCAGTACACATCTGGATTCTTCATCATTCCTATAGATCTCAGAACTGAAAAGTTGGAACAAAGCAGACTTTATAGAACTGTATTACACTCCAAAAAAAATTAGTTTGCTCTCGGAGATAAAAGTAAACATCATAGACTATGTTTAATAGCAAAATCGTAGCATGGAACACAAACACAACTAGTCACAGATCAGGGCTCACCTTATTCACTGAAAAAAACTTGCACATAGGCCACATTTTGTTCTGTCTTTTCATTATTTTTATTTACATGTTTATCACCGTTATCACCCACGTATCGGAGATAAAGGTATTAGCATTTCCTGATGTACTATCCTAAGGCCTTACCATTTAGGCAATATTTTAAATAACAGTTTGCTTAGTGGTAATGGAAAAAGTGATCTCATTAGCACCAGGTTTGTAATTTGCTCCATAAGAGAAAAAAAAAAGTTAATTGCAATTTATTAATGCGATTTCGAGTTGTTTTAGTGTGTGCTAGGAGACAATAAAATCTTTTACTGGGGAAGTGTGATGGTATGCCTTTATAATAAAACCTGGTGTTTTGATGGCAAAGCCAATCATGTCACTCAACCACAAACGTCTTATAATGAGGCAATAAAATTTCACTCTGATATAGTAAAAACATTTAATGGAAAAGCTGGCTTTTTTCACACCATTATATAGGTGAATAAAGTTACAGGACAGCATTGCATTACCAGAATATTTAAGTAGGCTTTATTGAAAAGACTGAGACCTAAGACTGGATGTGAAAAAGTCCAAGGACTATATATATATATATATATATATATATATATATATATATATATATATATATATATATATATATATATATATATATTATATATATATATATATATTTATATATGTAGATATATACAGAGTCCTTGGACTTTATCCATATCCAGTCCTGTAACTTTATTCACTTGTATAATGGTGTGAAAAAAGTCAGCTTTGCCATTAAATGTTTCTACTACATCAGAGTGAATTTCTTATATATATATATACACACAGGATATTTCCATCTCTCAGTTGGCCATATGTAGTAGTACAAGTCCTGTGTTCATAATAGACCACAGGAACTGTAATCTGTAATCAACAATATATCTTGTGTGGAAGGAAGTGTCAGGAAGCAGCGCCTGTGGTAGTCTTCTCAAGCTCAGGGAAATATGCAGGAGAGAGGAGAGGACACATGGATATAGTGTAGTATGTTAAACTGTTGATAGTGGTAAATAAAGAAAAATTTGCACTTACAATTTTATGGAGCTTACATTCAGCTCCAGATGTATGCTCCTGGACGGTACAATCCCCGTCTATGGATATGATGATGGTCCTGGTACACTTTTAAAGGTGTCTTCGGGTTAAGGGTGTTCTTATGTCAAATAGCGGTAGAACCGGTATCAAGCGAGGAGCAAAATAAATATTGCTCAGTATGGGGAGCGTAGGTGGAATAATCCCCACCAAGGATATCACTTGCGAGTCCTCAGTTTCTTAATGATAAAAATAATGATGTTTAAAAGGATAGGCTAGGAGACTCCAAAAATCTAAAATTCGCTATCTTTATTGGAGACAAATAGAATAAAAACAATATAGCAAAAGGCTGTATAAAACACACATAAAACAACGCGTTTCACCTGGTAGCAAGGCATTTTTTTTAGAAACAAGGGCCTCAATTTAATTTGTGTGAATCAGAATCTGAAATTATTCCATTCTGTTGGAAAAAAAACTTTCCAAATAATTTATCTACAGAAATCACCATTACATTTTTATTATACCATATATTATTATTATTTAATTATTTATATAGCGCCAGCAAATTCCATAGTGCTGTAAAATCTATAGGAATTTTTACAGATAAATCATTTGCAAAGTTTTTTTCTAACATAATGAAATAATTTCCAATGTTAATTTCAACAAATTACATCAACGCCAAAGTAGGAAACAAGTCCCACGATGTGCTTATTTAGTTTTAAAAAATTGTTTCATATTGATGTAGAGTGCTGCAGAATTTGATGACGCTTTATAAATAATAATAATAATAATTTAGTAAATAAATATAATTGCATTTTTTGCTAAAATTTGATTATTTATGTAATAAAACATAATTTTGTCAAAGAGCTAACCATTTCCAACTAGATTTTGACCGTAAAATCAGCTACGGTTTTCCTAATTAGAGAAATAATATCAATGCAGGGATCAAATTTTCAACAGAAACTTGCTTTTTATGGGAGTGATTCTCAGTTTTGACACTACAAGTTTTTAAAAATTCTGCCAGAATGTTTAAATGCATTACAGACCCAAGTCGAAAAATAATGTTTTCTTTCTCAAAAAATAATCTATAATAAAACAAATATCGGAAAAAATAGTGTAAGACATAATAGCCACTTTAGAATATGTATTTATTGATCATTTTAACCATGGTGCAATGCAAGCAGAATTTCCTGCTTGGTATTGCAAGAAATTTAATTCGTATGCTTAATATTTAGCATGTTCTACATGATTTGAGCCTGTTTGTGTGTTTTGCTATATATCACTTGACACCTCCTGTAAAATCTTTATAATAAATGCCGTTGGCAACTATACACCAAATAATAGCATTACCATTTGTAATATTCGTAGCTGTGGCTTTATGATGGTTCGCTTTATGCATCTTAAGTAGGAAAAGTCTTTATTGGTTCTAAGCTCATTCCAATGACCTCCTTTCATAGTTCTTTTCCAAGGCTGGAGAGCTTATTTTACAGTTGGATGTTTAACTCTTGCTGTCTTGGTGAGTAAAGGATTGCATGATTGGCATTCAGAGGGCTAAATAACATACAAGCAAACCTGTTCATGAAAGCAATTAAATGTTGGTCAAATGCCAAGGTGTTGATAAAGTTCTTATATATTTATATATTTATGACATGTTTTATCAAGAAGAACCCGCCAAGGGTTTATTTACTAAACCATGAATTGTGGTGGATTGAAAGGCAAATTGTGAAATTTATGTAAAAATTGCTTATTTAGCAAAAAATATTCCCAACTTAACCACAGTCCATGTTTGGCTATTGTAGTCTGTCTTGCTGTTTTTGTTTCTTTTTTCAGGGTGACCAGTATAGTGCGAACTGATCTTTTTTTAACTGGTATCAATACATTTACTAGTTTTATCATATTGAGGTTAATGGATGCTTGCCATGGTTGAGAGCAAAATATGTTCCTTTTCATGTTATCGTGCTATCCTCATATGAAGCACAGAGCATAGGACATCTCACACAAGCCGTAGGTTATTCTTTAAATGATATCTGGGGGTGCTGCCCGTATTAGTATATCGTAGCCATAAGTTTGTGAAGCTGTTTTCGGTTAATCACAATTCACTGTTTAGTAAATTAATCCATGAGATTTACTAAAGTATAAACAAGCAAGGAGCAAAAGTGATAAAAAAATAAAAATAAAACATAATAAATGAAATTGATACAGCAGCATAGAGAATGAAGGTAAAAGAGAAGCATGATTGTACACTATAGAGGTGTACCTTCACCATAGTTGCTGTTTTCATTTTTTATGCATTGATGCAATTTTATTAATTTGTACATTTGAGAAAAGGCATGAAATTAAATGTATAACCAACTGAAATCAACAGCCAAATGAATATACATTTCAGCATTTTGAAAAACAAGTAAAGCGTTTATGGGAAGCAAATAAAATCAAAATAAGTTATTTATTACAGACATATTCCTGATACGATGGTGTTATACTGCCTATTTGGATTCAGTGATCCCCCTAAACAAAATTTTTAAATAATTGCAGTCTCCTCCTTATCATCTTGTCCAATCCAATACTGCCCTATAAGAAGCCTTTGAGAACTTATGACACCCCCATGCAATATGTGAGGACATTAAATGTCATATAACGGAATCTGATTCAGTCAGAGCATTGGAAGCACACTCTAGTTACTGTCAGGGAGACAATCAGGAAGACAGTCACTAAAGGAGAGTTTAGCCCTGCAATTAAAACACTGCTGTATCTATATTACAGCAGCAGGAACACTGCACCCATGACCACTTCATTGAAATTAAGTAATCTAGTTGCCTATAATGGTAGAATAAGCTTTGGATTGACATGTAAAAATTGTAAAATATGTTTTTAATAATTTCAGATGAAAAAAATAACCCATTCAGATATTCAATAAATTCAAATGAATTGACAATTATACATTACATTTAATTAAATAACATATATACTCGAGTATAAGACGAGTTTTTCGGCACATTTTTTGTGCTGAAAAAAACTCACTCGTCTTATACTCGAGTCACTGTCTGTATTATGGCAACTTACATTGCCATAATACAGACCAGGACCGCCGGGCTCATTACAAGCCCGGCGGCCCTGTTGGGGGCTGGCAGCGAGCTGTAACTTACCTTTCCTGCAGATCCTGTCAGCTCCCTTTTCCTGCAGCTCCTGTCAGCTCCGCGCGGCATTCGGACCGTGAGACTTACAGTGGAGCTGACCGGCACGGAGGAGAAGGGAGCTGACAGGAGCTGCAGGAAAGGTAAGTTACAGCTTGCTGCCAGACCCCTGCCTACACAGCCCATGCCACTGGACCACCAGGGAATGAGAGCCACCCTCCCTGGCCATGTATCAAGCAGGGAGGGGGTACGAAAATAAATAAATAAAAATTTAAATAATATTAAACTAAAATGAAAATATTACTAATATAAAAAAAATTATATTAAAATAATAATAATAGGGGGCGTGGCCTGCTACCGGAGCTGGACAGACGCATGTAGAGAAAGCTCCGGCAACAAGGAACCAAAAGAGCCATAAATAATCGGTATACCGAGCGAAAACACGAGTTACAGCCTTACCTACTGCTCAGTGAACAGGTCAGCCATGTCCCAGAGACAAAAATCCAAAACTGGAAAGACCGACCGGGCAGCATTCTTCCTCACAAAAACCGCGGCCTCCAAACGGAGAGAGGATCAGGAGCCTGCTCAAGATGGCGGCGACCAGGAAACGCGGGAATCTTCCCCCTCACCCTCGCGCACATCAGAGGAACAACCACTGACGATGGGAGGCATCCGCGAAATGATGGCGGAATTTACTGCAAGCATACAGAAAAATATGAAAAAACAGCTTCAGGAGCTCACACTAGAACTCCGCAAAGAGGTACAAGAAATTGGATCCCGCACAGCACAGATAGAAACTAAAATGGACGAATATGCTGTAGCTCACAACAGCCTGGCAGATAAAATCCAGGAGATGGATAATATCCTGGAAGAGCATAGAATAAAATTGGCAGACATAGAAGACAGAGCAAGGAGGAACAACCTCAGATTCCGTGGTATCCCGGAATCAATACAAAACGCTGACTTACACAACTATTTGGCCGACCTGTTTCAGGCACTCGCCCCAGAAATCCACCCTGACCAATTGATTATAGACAGAGCGCATAGACTGAGAAGACCAAAGCACCTGCCACCGACAGCGGAGAGAGATGTCATAGCTCGGATACATTTCTTCCATGCTAAGGAAAAGATCATGAGAGCAAGCAGAACCGCTGGCATGCCAGAAGACTACAAGTCTGTTAAAATTTTTGCAGACCTCTCAGCCGCCACCTTACAGTTTCGGAAGTCGCTGGCGCCCATCACCATGATCCTGAGGGACCAAAATGTGAAGTATCGCTGGGGTTACCCGGCTAAACTCCTAATATCCCACCAAGAGGCGATCCACCTGATTACAGATGCGACCCAAGGAATCCACAAGCTACGCGACTGGGGGCTCCCACTTCCATCCACTGGCCCACCTAAGGCAGCGAAAGTCCCGAGAATGTCGCCGGAGTGGTCGACCCAATGAAGCATCCAAGATACACGTAACTATGTCATACACTCACTTTAAACTCCACCGTTACATGTCGAGCTGAACAACTAGACATTGTCAAAGACATTTCGCCTTATGGCGACACACGAACTTTGTTTTATTACTGGTCGTATCACGAGTAGTTCTATAACTGGGAAACATACACTGCTGGTTAGATTATGACTCTGCCCCTTACGCATGGTTAACCAAACGGGGACCAGATTGAGCAGCAGTGGCTGAGACAGACAGATATGTAGCCTGAAATAGCTCACATGATGTTTAAAGAAAGTGAACCATAACTGTATTAGCTCTGTTTGATAATTGTTTAGACGTTTGAGAATTGGTTGATGTTGATGTTACAAGTGCTCTGAGGTTCCTAGGTGAATATCCGACATGTTAGACGGGTTCACCGACATCCCCCCCACCAACCGCACCTACTGGCTAGGCGGCGGAACGCGACTCTGCACTTGGGAGTCATACTGGGTATACCACCCACGAATTGTCCCAAACCCTCCTTACCCCTCCCGCCCCATCCATAGTTATGCAGATCACATGCTACATCCCCAGAAAATTTATTTCCACAAACATTACCAGCACTTGACAGTAATCACCACGCGCAAGGCATCACTCCAGTTCGATAGAGCACACCCTAGCACTTGGTACTACATACTATTATTAAACCATTATGAAATTATTGACCTATAATGTAAAAGGGTTGAATACCCCAGGTAAACGACGTCTTTTGCTACAAGAGCTTAGGACGAAGGGGATAGATGTTGCCTGTATTCAGGAGACTCATTTCAAAAACACCAAAACCCCCGAAATATATACAAAATTTTTCCCGATTCAGTACCATGCGGTTTCAGCGACTAAGTCCAAAGGGACGTCTATTCTAATTCACAAAGATGTGGCGTTTGTAGAACAGGGGAAATTGGTTGATCCGCAGGGCAGATTTATTATCCTGATGGGCCTTTTCAATAACACCCCATACACACTTGTCTCAGCATACTTCCCTAACACGGGAGCTGAGGTGTTCCTTCGACGCCTCTTGCAGCAAATTGAAAAAATAAAAATAGGAGGGTTGGTCCTCTGCGGAGATTTCAACTTTATTACCTCTCCTGAGGAAGACACGTCAGCGATACACCAAAGCGTGAGACGGGGACACTTGGTAGCCTTGGGTAAATCGTTAACTGCACAACTTACATTGCACAACTTATATGACAGCTGGAGGGTCCTCCACCCTGGGGAAAGGGATTATACCTTCCATTCAAAGGTACACAATACCTACACTCACATAGATACATTTTATGTAGACCAAGCGACATTGGCACAGGTTTCGAATTGTCACATTGGTGAGATAACGTGGTCGGACCACAGCCCGGTATACCTAGATCTCTCTGACTCCTTCCAGTTTAAAGGGAGAGGGACTTGGCGGTTAAATGAAACGTTGTTACAAGATCACACATTCCTGTCCCAGGTAAAAAAGGAATTAGAGAATTACTTCCAAACGAACTCCAGGGGAGAGGTGTCAGATTCAACTGTGTGGTTAGCACACAAGGCTGTGGTGAGAGGACTCTTTATCGGACGCGCATCACACCTAAAAAAAAGTAGACAGGAAACACAAGTAGAATGCCAGAAACTATTGGCTACAGCGACTGCCCAAAATAAAACAAACCCTTCTCGTGCACTGGCTAACCAGGTAAAGACCCTGACGGACCGACTGACAGAGCTAAACGCTACAAAAACTGCCTACTTTCTGCAAAAAATGCAAGCAACCTCTTACCACCATAGTGGTAAAGCCACTAAATATCTTGCAAATAGGTTGAAGGCAAGACTAGCAGCGTCTAAAATATCTTATCTGCACACCACTGAGGGCAAAAAGGTACAAAACCCCCTAGACATCTCGCAAGCATTTGCGAATTACTATTCGAACTTATATAACCTAAAAGATCAACCTAACGTCCCCCCGCTGAACGAATCTTTGATTCGCTCGTACTTACAGAAGCTCCCCCTCCCGCAAATTGACGACACTCACCTCACAGCCCTACTCGAACCCATTACATTAGATGAAGTCCTGGACACCATCAAGCATCTGCCCGCGGGGAAGTCTCCGGGGGCAGATGGGTTACCCAACGCATACTACAAAGTATTTGCGGAATTAATTGGCCCGTGGCTGGTGCGGACCTTTCGAGCAGCGGCGGACACAGGGCAACTCCCTCCGGAGATGCTGCTGGCTACGATTGTAACCTTGCCCAAACCAGGGAAACCCCCAGACCAATGCAAAAACTTCAGACCTATTTCCTTATTAAACACTGATGCTAAGATCTATGCTAAAATCCTGGCCACCAGATTGAGCAGAATCCTCCCGACTCTAATACATGACGATCAAACGGGGTTTGTACTGGGGAGACAGGGAACAGATAACTCCAGGAAATTGTCCCTCGTACTGGAGAAGATGAGGGGGTCGGGCCCAGGGGGTCTGCTGCTGGCTCTGGAAAGCCTTTGACCGCCTGGGCTGGCCCTTCCTCAGGCAGGTGTTGGAGAGGTTCGGATTCCCACAACAATTTATTACCCAGATGTTTGCCCTGTACTCAAGTCCCACGGCCCAGGTGCTACAAGCTGGGTTCTTGTCCCAACCTTTCACGATCTCGAATGGCACGAGACAGGGGTGCCCTCTGTCCCCCCTGCTTTATGTGCTGGCCTTGGAACCGCTACTTACAGCTATTCGAACACATAGGGGGATCGAGGGAGTAGACTGGCATGGGAAACACATAAAGATTAGCGCATTAGCGGATGATATTCTGCTATACATAACCAACCCTGACAAATCCTTACCCAACATTATGAAGCTCATCACCGAATACGGAAAGTTGTCCTATTACTCCCTTAACACCACCAAAACACAAGCAATGAGCCTCCGCCAAGGCCCACAAACACTAGCAGGCCTCCAGAAGAAATACCCATTTGAATGGAGAACTGGGAATATAAAATATCTGGGCCTGATATTCACCAAAAACCCGAATGAAATGTTCCCTTCCAATTACAATAGAGTCTGGAGGGAGTGTGCCGAGATCCTCAAGGGCTGGGGTCGCCTCTTCCTATCATGGTCAGAGCGCATAATAGCACTAAAAATGACCATACTGCCAAAACTTCAGTACTTATTCAGGAACCTCCCTTGGCGAGCGCCAAACTCCTACTTCAAAGACATACAAAAAATGATGTTGCATTTCACTTGGGGTATGGGTAAAGTGAGAATTTCGCAAAAAGTGTTGATGGCCCCTGTGAGGAAGGGGGGGATAGCGTTTCCCCATGTTAAATCATATTACCAAGCAGCGATATTGACTTCCTTGCTCACACATCTCACTAGTAAGAATCAACCCCAGTGGGTACAAATGGAAAACCAAGCTATAGCTCCGTTCCAGATCGCTAACCTACTGTGGCTGCATAAGTCCATTAGACCAGGCATCCCGAATCTGCCTACACAAATTGGCTTAGCACTACACACCTGGGAAACACATAGGAATTGCTTCGAATCGAACCACCCCCTGTCTATGGCAACTCCCATAGAAGCTATCACCTATTGTATCCCAACATTCCATGCAACACCATGGCAAGTAAGGGGAGCTACGCACCTCTCGCATCTACACGCAGCAGGCAAGCTACTGCCCTTCTCGAAATTATGCACGCTTTACAATATACCACAAACATCCCAATACTCCTACATACAGCTCCAATCCTTCTTACATGGACGTAAGAAAGAACAAACACACAATTACAGACAAGCAGAGAAACTCTCGATATGGGAAAAAATAGGGATTTCTGGAATACCCCCGCTTACATTCAAACCACTATCTGAAAGCTACAAACTCATCCAACCATACCAGTCGTATCATGATTCCACACAAGCACAACACTGGAGTTCTGACCTGCACACTAGCATACCAGAGGACACATGGAGGCACATAGCATCCTCGGTGCGGAAAGCAGTTAAATCTGCCCCACTTATAGAACAATATTACAAAACTGTATATAGGTGGTACATGGTACCAACCCGCCTGCACAAACTGTACCCCCTCACACCTCCGACTTGCTGGAGATGCGCACAAGACCTTGGCTCAGTGACGCATATCTGATGGAGATGCCCTAAACTGGAGAGGTATTGGAAGACTGTACAAAAAATCATAGCCGACACCACAGACGTTGTCCTCGACCTAGACCCCTTAGTATTTCTCCTACTAGACACCCCGCCTGACTTACCTGCCGCACCAAAAAAGCTAATATACCACATCCTACTAACGGCTCAAAGAGTAATAGCAAAGTCCTGGAAGTCCACCACTGTCCCTAACATCCAACACCTCCTACAAGACATAGATAAGCAAAGAATCTATGAAACACAATACAAGGCAATACACTCACATACACGATGTTATGGAGAAACATGGGAGTTGTGGAGCTCCTGGAGACGAAAAAACGCGGACTCTCCGGTGCCGCAAGCTCCGGGGACAGCACAATAATACCTTCCTCATAACACGCATAGGACAAGTGTACGATACATATTCATATATATCTCTATGTAAAGGATGGGTAACAGACATGGTTTGGGTAAATAGCAGAGGTGGGAGAAAGAAACAGAGGGGAAGATAGAAATATAAGAAGGGTCGAGCTTGACCACAGGAGAAGCACCAAGAATTAATAGCCAACGCGAGGGTTAACAACAATAGGAATATGTACCAACTGTATTTCATCCATTAGCCTGTTAAGACGTAATTGAAATGTAGGGTTAGTAATGACTTCTAATTAACACTATAACTCTGATGGAATTGGATTGTATGGCCGAAATGGAAATGAAATGTAAATCTGTATTGTGACCCCCCCCCCCCTCCTTCCCTTTTTCTTCTGTACCTACCCTTCTCCCCCCCCCCCCCATTTTATGATATCTTGAAAAACCAATAAACTTCAAATTCAAAAAAAAAAAATAATAATAATAATCAAAAAAAATTATAAAAATGCCCACCCCCCACCAAGGCTCTGCATCACACACACAAACACACTCTGCATCACATACACACACTGCACTCATACACACACACACTGCACTCATACACACACACTACATTCATATACACACACACTGCATTCATTATATACACACACACTGCATTCATACACACACACTACATTCATACACACACACACACACACACACTGCATTCATACACACACACACACACTGCATTATATACACACACACACTGCATTCATACACACATACTGCATTATATACACACACACACTGCATTCATACACACACACACACACTGCATTCATACACACACACTGCATTCATTATATACACACACACTGCATTATACACCTACACACTGCATTCATCTATATACACACACTGTAAATAAATATTCAATTAATATAATTTTTTGGGGATCAAATTTTATTTAGAAATTAACCAGTAGCTGCTGCATTTCCTACCCTAGTCTTATACTCAAGTCAATACATTTTCCCAGTTTTTTTGGGTAAAATTAGAGGTCTTGACTTATATTCGGGTCGACTTATACTCGAGTATATACAGGAAGTCTGCTTTAAATATAGGAGAACTTATGTAAACGTCATCGGCATCCAAATTACTACCTTATTGCCTATTTCAAGCAAGGCACATTCAGTGTTTCTGTGTGATATTCCTCGAGCTGCAATGAATACATGATGTAACACAAATTCAAGTTCATAATTGATGGGGACAATGTGAACAAGGTAAAAATTCTATCAATTTCACTGGACATGCACACATATACAACACTGTACATAACAGAGACTAAATCTGATTACATGCATTTTTGAGGATGCCTGAGGTTGACTTGAGTGACATTCCAGCATACCTCTCAACAATGGGAGGTATGAAGTTGGGATGGAATTTGGTGGACCTAAAGAAACATGCCAGTGTCACTGCATGCATCAATGGTGATACCTGATATAGGCAGTTTCATCTGGAAAGAGAGCTGGGCAACCCAGGACAGGCGTGTGTGCACCTACCGTGAACATATGCCAGGCTAACAGAGCACTGCTGAAACCGTTAGCACTGGGTGACCATGTCTAATGATACACTTAGGCTGTTATTTCTGGGGTCAGTTCCCACATCCAGGGACACAACAGCATTAAATTGGGACAGAGGGACTAAAGCCTTTAATCAGGACAGTTCTGACAAAAGTTACAGAGGCATGCTCCAGATGCTGTTATTAATTTTCTTCTGCTGCAACTACTAATGAACACTTGTATTAAAAAGAAGTTGGTATCCCATGACAGCTCTATTGGTTGAGGGAATGAACCCAGAACCCCTGAAAAGTCAGAGGGGGCAAGCCAGTGGCCTTCCTTCAAAAACTTAAGGAATGTCTCTTGAACCCTCCATTTTCTACATAGAAAATGTTCCAATGCAGTCTTTCCTTCTCCTGCTTGTTAATGGTGTGGAGGTGTTTAGGGGTAGCTAAACTAGATGGAAGCCAACAATATTTTATCACACCCTACTCACACCCTGTGCCTGACACACAGCCAAATAACCACTCCAATAATCGCTTTTGCCCATTTAAATAATTGTAACTTAATTTTTTAACGTTATTTGTCAACTCACCGCAATTCAACGTCTAGTGACTAGAAACATTTAGCAAAATATATAATTACGTAACTGCTAATTACAGCAATTTCTACGTAATCCTTTCAGGATGAAGGGATTCTCTTGTATCTGTAAAACAAAAGTTAAATATTTTCTATAGCTATTTCCATAAAAGGCACATGAGGACAATGGAAAGGGATTCCTATAATTGAAGACTATCTTGAACTATTAAAATCTAAATCTAAATCTAAATATGAAGCAGCAGTTTAGGTCATTATTCAGTGATTGCTTCACAGAACCACACAGATACAAAATGTTGCTTTATAAACCTACACAGATGCACATCTGCATTATGGGAGATGTAGTCCACTACATCTGGAGTGCCAAAGGTTGCCTACCCTGATCAAAGAGATGTTAAACACTGACAACACGAGCAATTGTTGTGTAATGATGTTAACATAGCAATATAGTCTTTGGTCCCATCAGATTAAATTTCTAAATCTGGACATAGTTGCAATAAAATGATATTCCAACATATAATGTTTATTGGTTTTAGATTTTTCTGGAACAAACAGAATATCAATAAAAATGCTCTCATGCAGGCATTTATTAGTATTGCTAGTATCCTGTTGTATTTAGTGCTTTGGCCTGTAGGATCATACTGATATAAAGTTCAAATATGAATATTCTTATAAAGTTCTAGTATGGTATATATATGCACAAATTTTACCATATGTTTAATACTAATTGACTTAATGATATTAATTGGATTTATGATAACAATGGTTAATCCATCACCACGACTAAACAGAGTAAAAAGAATACACAACAGAAACTGGAAACCAGATGTGGCCCTAAAGCATTATGGGGTAAAATGTGGGTGGTTGGGTTGAGAAGCTGCATGGGTGTCTCGGGAAGTGCGCTGGATCCTGCTTTTATGACTAAATGCTACAAGTTAAAGATAGAGTGAAAAGAGGGGATTATGTGATCATGGTATTAATGAAGAAGTAATAAAATAGTTTTTAGCATCTGTATGTAGGAGTAAATGTACCTTTAATGCCTTGCTTACATCCTTTGCCTATAAATGCCATGTTTTTGAGCCCCGCCTAGATAAACTTTGTGAGGTTTAACCGTACAAATTAATCTGCTTGCTACAAGCCATGCTTTGTATCTGTTTGCAAAGTATAAACACTATGAAGAAGCTTGTAAAAGTCGTATGTCACGTTCATTTATTGTCTTCAAAAGGAAGTGAGTGATTTACATTCCTGGCAGGTTAATCATGTTGATTTCCAAAGACAGTTCTGCAAATTCCCCTATGAGAGATAGGAAGGATATCCATACCTATAATGCTTTATGTTCCCTTTTCTGCTAAGTGATTGTTTATCACATGCAATCAAGCACGAACCAGAGTCTACCTTTTATGTGAATTTATGCAGCAAATATGTTGTCCTCCTCCTTTTTAAAATATATTTCAAGTTTATCTCCAGTTCTGTTTGTCAATCAACTAAGTTTGTAAAGTTTTCTAAGTCATTATTATTTTCTTTGATGGAGAAAGAGCCACCTTTGATCCAAAGATTGTTCAGACTCCTGGCCAATGGTTTTTTTCTAAAGTCTTGCAGAACGTTTGGTATGTCTCCAGTTAACTGCTACAGTGGCGTGCTTGTTGCCAACTACTCCGTAAAATACTTACTCATAAATGCATCCTCCTTTATATAACTGGTTGTCTTGAGAATAGTTAATAGCTTATTGATGGGATGCCAATACACAAGAGGAGGGAGGATGTTGGATGAACAGCAAGGACCTTGAAGAGTAGCAGCTGTGACTCAACTTTGAGGAGAGGATCAAGTCGAGAATAAGAGATAGGCAAACTTTGGCTTAAACGTTCTTCCCTTTGATTGTCATTGGACATCTGCCTCATCTCCTGTCCGGATTGTTGGCAGCTGTTAGATCAGAAAACACTGCTGCTCAGTCATCCCGATAGCCGGGTCTGCTAATACTTTAAGCTAACTAGTCTCTGCAGTATGCCCAGATTGATACACAGCTATGCTAATGTCTAAAGCCAGCAACCCTTTCACAAAGCTATGAAACATACAAGCGCAGGAATCTTAATTTCATTTACTCACATGCTAATTGGCTTTAATTGTCGGTAAATTAGATTTTTGCAACAATTGACTAGGTCAAGGTGAAAAATAGAGGTCATGAGAGAAATGTGATCTTTTCTATTCCCTCTCAAACCAAACTCTGCGCAAACATTTTATCTACTGGTTATAAATCTTTCAAAACCTAAAAACAAAATAAGGATTATGCTTAACTATAACACTTATTACAATATATGTAATATATACTCACATTTTCCTTAAAGCGGCTAGATATACTTCTTTCAGATTTTGCTAAATTGTCAGGTTATACTGTCTTTTTATTAAAAAGAATGAAGAAAAGAAAGTCCAAGACACCATTTAGGTTACATGGGCCATGACTGCATTGCATGCCTGTCCAAGAACCAATGATGGATTGGTTAATTGATTGAAGTTTAAAGAAAGTATAAAATGCTGCAACTTAGCACCACTCCTCCTTCTTGTCTCTGGGCAGCAGGTTAGGAATCTTCTACTGTTTGTCATTTTTCCATCTTTCTCTCTTTTCTGATCCTTCTTTCTTTCTGCCTTTCCCACCCCCACCATTTCCTATAGTTGTGGTGTTTGTGTTTGTTTTGCAGTTAATGTCACAGAAATGGAATGCAACCTGACCTGCAGCTTGATTAAATGATTATCATTAGGAAAGGGGGCTCCTGCCGTGGATCAAGTAGGACACCCTATTTTGTTTAACAGTTTTACCGAACCCAACATGCTTTTCCCTAGTTCAGTACTTGCAAACTACCGAATACCAACATCCCACCTGGCTCGTTAACTACAAAGAAACCACAAACTTAAGTGCTCTGGGTGGCCGCCATTCATATAATTTTGTCTGTCAAGTGCAGGAAGCGGTACTTTGTCGTTGAGTAAATGAAACTCTAGTTTGGATAACTGACCTTGCGAACCACGGGGAAAATCGTACCGCTACCTACTCCATTCCCAGACAAGCCAGGAGAGAGCTTTTCGGACAGACACTCCCGTGCTAAGATAACATTTGTTCCCTACGAGCTTAGTTTGTTTTCATATAGGAACTCCCAAAAGTTGAACGACCACTACCTTCTTTTCTCTGGAACTATTTTGGGCAACAGACACGTCTACAGTCAGTCAGTCAAAACTTTACCCCGGTGATTCCACTACACTACATGGATTGGAGCGCTAATAGGACAAGTTGGGTGCTCCGATCCAGGCTATCCAGGGCTATAATACTTGTGGGGGTTCCTATCAATATTGTATTTATTTAGGAGTGTTTTTTATGTTATGTATTGTATCTCTAGTGCCTGGGAGATAATTAATTTAAGCAAAAGCAAACTCACTTATCTACTAGACACATATAAGCCTGGATGGGCTTACTGTTGTAGTGAATGAAGACCCCATGCTGGGGGTCTGTGTATATAAGCAGGCCACTTGGCCCTAATAAACTAGTTAATTTTGTACCCTTCATTAAGTCTCCACTGAAGTTTAGGTATGCAAGAGTTATAATCACGACTTCACTATGGGACTGGGAGAATCTACAGCGGAGGTACCACTCAGGGCACAGGCGCTCCGTTACACTTACCGGGTATGGTTAAGGGAAAAAAGAGGAGACAAAAGATGATATTTTGTATTTAATGAGAAATTAGGACAAGAAAGGATCTTGTAAAATGGGATGAACAGAGACAAAGGTTTACAGGTAAGAGATTTTATATAGTGCACTTAGTGTTTCATAATAAAATACTGTCACAATGAAATTAAATATACAGTATGATGGAGAAGAGCATTCTGCTAAGATAATATTATGAACTTATTTATACTAATGAAGTAATTCTATGTAAGGAGACAAAACAAGATCATATGTGAGAAGGGAGAACATGAAATATGAGTTTTGTAAAATAATGTAATCACTTATATCTGTTCTCTTGGCACCCTGTTATGTGCTCCACATAAAAGAGACAAGACACAATTTAAGAGCTTTATTTTTCACCTGAAGTAGACATATCCAAACTGTGATCATTCTCATATAATTGCGTACCATTAAGTGAGTTCTTAGTTTATTTAATTTTGTGATGTTCTAGATATCCTATAGACTGTAAGCTCGATTGAGCAGGGCCCTCTTCAACCTATTGTTCCTGTAAGTTTTTGTAATTGTCTTATTTATTGTTAAATCTTCCCATTTGATAATATTATAAAGTGCTACGGAATATGCTGACACTATATAAATACCAGTAATAATAATAATAATGATATCAAGTAGCAGTTTTCAAGTAGACATCAATGGGAGATCATCTATTCTGTTTCTGGAGTTCAAAGGTAATATAACACAATTAGAATAAAGCATTAGAAAGCATCTATGACTCATATAATCTTTTTTCATGTAATTCTTCATTTTATTTTAAATGTATGTAGAAAATTTCCCAGGCACAGTTATGGCATACATTGCATTCGAGGAGATCTAACAGAAACATTGTTGCCATTTCTCCTCCTTCACTAATTTCCTTTTGGCCATGGATTATCTCCGCTTCCATGAAAATATTCTGTCCAGATTGTGGGGAGGTCTCAATGCTGACTGAAGCCATTTTATGTAATGCCAGAAAAGTGTAGATCTCAAAGCAATGCTTGACAGTAAGTCAAGGTGTAGACCACGGGTTGTCCACCTGGTCCAATTCAGGCTAGTGGGTGATTCAGGCTTCTAAGTGAGCGGTGGAGGGTTTTGCCGCACAGGCCTTGCTGTGATCACTCCCAGTGTGTCCCTTCCAGTGTGTTCCAGACTCGTCGGAGTGTTGCGCCATGTTACAATGGCAAAGCTCCAATACCATGCCGTGCTTGCAAGAGGATAGAAGAGTCAGAGGAGTTGCAGGCTAAAGTGAAAGTGCCACCACTGGACACCAGGGCCTGCAGCATTATGTCCCCCTTCCCTGGCCAGTGGTAATAAGAAGAGAGGGGGAGACATTCAGATTTTCTCACATCTCACCCATACACAACATAGACCCTATGCACCCTTCACACACACAACATAGACCCTATACACCCTTCACACACACTGACACTGTGCCCCTCACACACACTGTGCCCCACACATACACACACTGCACCCCTCACACACACTGCACCCCTCACACATACTGCCCCACATATACACACATTGCACCCCTCTCACACACTGCACCCCTCATACACCCTGCACCCCTCACACACTCACTGCAGCCCCCCCCCCCACACACACACACAGCACCTCTCTCACACATACTACATCCCTTACACACAGCACCTCTTACACACATTGCACCAATCATACACACAGCACCCCTCACATACACAGAGACATAGGAAAAAATAGAAGAAAAAGCTGAAGAAAAGGGAAAAAAATGGAAAAGGGGAGACCAGATATCAAATATTTTGTTTTGCTGCATCAGCTTCAAGGATCTCATTAATCATCAGTTAAAGGTCATTTCAATTTACTTTATTGTTTTCACATTTAACTTTAAAAAGTTAAAAACATTATCATTATCAACATGCATAAAGTAGAAATAAAAAGATTCATTTAAGTACATATTTAAAAAACAACAACATTCTTTATAAAAAAAATGTGTTGCAGTTGTGTTAAAAAAAATTTAGTTACTGCTGCACCGGTGGGCGGTAAGAAAATGTTGCCATCATGCAAAAGTTGGTAGACACTCAGTTCCATATGTACAGACAGTGGTGTGAATTTCTAAATTAAAGTTTATTTTTCACACACAAACATGTTTTTAAATATAAGGGAAAGGTCAACATATTAAAGGAAAGCTATAGTGACGTCGGTGGGGGAGACCTAATGCACATGCGCAGCAAAGGCTTTGCTCGCATTAGTTCTTCCCCCATCGGACAGCATTAAACAATGCTTTCCTATTGGGTTTTGGGTGATGGTGGATGCCCAGTGTCTGTTAGCCGACCAAAAGTAGCCTAACGACCCGGACAGTGGCTATCTGGTAGACAGCCACTAGAGGTGGAGTTAACCAACAAAGGTAATTATAGCAGTTTATTAAAAACTGCAATACTTATCTTTGTTGGGTTAAGGACCTTGGATAATGCACCAAGACCACTTCAATGAGCTGAAGGGGTCTGGGTGCCTATAGTGTCCCTTTAAGCTTTTTAATATTACTGGCATTTATAAAGCTCCAGCATGTTCTGCAGCACAGTACAATTGGGTAAAAGGATAGTACAATATACACAGAATATACACAGACCAAGACCAAGTCTATGAATTGTATTAGACTCTAACTCTAAATGTGAAAACTGTACAGTTCTATCTTCATTTTACCTATTTACACCAATTCCCTGCTCATCCCATGATATTTTATATCTAATGTGTACAATGTGTAAATTGCATATGTGAGAAAGAACAAGTAGAACTTTTTTTTTTTTTTTAAATAATTTCAAACAAATGTTACTTGTAAAAAGGGTGCATTTACTTCCCAGTATCGCACATCACTGGATAAATGGTAACTCATGAGAAAGGTCTAGGTTTTTAATGCAGTAAAAATGCTTGTTACCAAAATTCCGAGTAAAAAAGTAGAATGTATTACTGATTCCGAATTGTAATATAAACTGTTGATCTTTTGACTTCAAGTAACACAAAGCAATCTTGTAATTTGTCACCACAGCAATATCATTCTTTTGTGATTGAGGTATGAGGTCACTGGAAGAATGGTGATCACTTCGAAGTGAAGGTGATTCCATCCAGCTATATGAGGCTGCATTACTCTGCAAGTTATCTGAGTGGCATGACACAAACAGAGCTTAACTTACCATCTCTGTCAACTTGACACTTCTCTCCAGCAGTATATAGATCATCTATGGAGCCTTCGAGTTGTCAGATCACATTTGTTTGTCCCTTAGAGCTATTAAGCATTGAAAATCTTCTGAAGAGTGTTACATAATCTCCTAAATCCATTTTGACTGTGCTGCTTTTTAAAGTATCACCAAACACTGTTCTTTCCCAAACAAAGAATATTTGCTTTCTTGGCCACTTAAGACTTGGCGCAATCATAATGTTTTGTTCTGTTTTGCATAATCAGGACTAATATCTAAATATGACTTTGAATTTTTATTCGGACAGCTAAAACACGCAATTCAGAAGAACATTTGGAGAGTTGTTTCTGGTTAATTTTTTTGGTGAAAAAAATAAAAAAAGTGATGTCCATACTCTAAGCAAAATACATGGATTAAGAGATTTGTCAAACATCAAATGGAATCTGAAAGAGCACCACATTTGTACATTCAGAGGCAAATGCTGGGATTTCAGATTATATGCTCTTTTGCTGTAAACTGAAGTACAAAATAATTTGACTGGCTACATAAAAGGCAAGCAGGCAAAGCTTTAACATAAAGTAAATAAAGACATGTGGGTACTTTAATACCCATAATATCCTGAAGGGCAATAAGACTGTCTCCCTTGTTTAATAGCTGGAGTAGAAATTAGTTACACTTGCAAGTCAGAAAACAAATGCTGAAAAAAAACTTTGCAGAAGCAGACAATTCCATAATCACTTTCACATACCATAAAGCATGTATGTGGCCTTTCTTACACCAGCATTAAACCCAAAAAATGGCATAAGCAATTAGACTTCTCTTCCATCCTAATAGAGCAGTGTAGGAAAGGCAGTTCTTTATTGTGACGTGTTTATTAACTAAGTTTGGTTTAAGAACAATGTTTTGAAAATTCTGCTTTTACCAGTAGACTATATATAACTTATTTAGATAGAATCAAAATATATTTTGGGATGTATGCAGAGAAATTAACAATAATTGTATTACATGCCAAGAGGCTTCATATTTGCTTTACTTACTGCATCTGAAACCAGCAGAAAACACATAGGTTTTTAATACCATAAAGGGTATTAAAGGTCAAAGCACAGTAGCCACTTCCTCTTTCTTTGCTGCTCCATTTATGGTGACAGGTCAGAGCACTGCTGTTCCATATTAACATACATTCTTAGTATTTGTCTGGAAGGTACCTTCCTATTGTTGTCCTTACATACTTGTCTTTATCTAATCTGTCAATCTAGTCTCTTAGAGCAGCTTGTATACTATTCCTATTTCATCCCTCTTGCTACTCTGGGACTCTTTTTTTCAGTGGGGCTCCAGTTTGAAGCTCTTCTAGTCTCCTTGTTTGACTGGTTTTCCCTCTTATTAGGTGGCTTGCTTGCATTTGTGCCAGTAGGACTCAGCCTGGCGCTCATCGTGGCCACATGGCTGGCATTTTACTTGTGGGCAAAGGCCTGCCTGCCTTGGCCATGGCAACCAGATATCGTTAGTCGGACGCAATTCTCAACTGCCACTTTGTGCTACAGTGCCACCCTTGCAGTCTGCACAGCTTCCATTGCTGGAATTTAGCTAGATTTTCATATTTTTAGCCAGACTTCAGTACGTCCAGTGCCCTATAGGCTCTTACTCTTTACAAAGAGAGCTGCTTGTATTTTAGCCTCCCCCCCCCCCCCCCCGCTCCTGTGTGTCTCTTGTCTCTGTGCCTGCTCTATTTATACATATTTGTTGCCCTGCATATTCAAATATTTGCCCTGTGTATGTGTCCTAATGCCATTATAGAATTGTAGCACCTGCATTATTGTTGAAGTGCTATGGTGGTTATTACTATTGCACTCCTGGTAGACATAATGACTTGTGTCCTACATCTCCCGCTATCCAAGAGCCTCCTAATAAAAAAGGAAATTAGCAGAATTTTTCATCAGGATTACATTCCTGTATCATCATCCATTCAGGTGATCTTCCCACGTCTGTTGCATTATCGGGCAATGCAACATCTGAAGGCAGATAACCTGAGACACAGTCCCACGTATGATCAGACTTTTACCCTTTTGGACAAGGTCAAGTCGGAGATGCGCTGGTGGCTCTTGCATATGTAGGCCTGGATCTGGTGTGCCATCTTTGGCAATCTCCCAGATTTCATCTTGTTATCAGATGCCAACCTGTGGGGCTTGGTGGCGTCTTGTGCAGCGACCTCTACTGGAGGAACATGCTTGGCGAATGAGGCTTCAAGGCATATTAATAGTCTGGAAATGATAGTCTGGAAATGATAGTCTGGAAATCTTTCGCTATTAGCAGTCTGGCCAAGGAACTGTCCAATCGTTGTATTCTTCTGAGGATGGTCAGCATCTTAACGGTACATCAACCATGGTGCTCATACTCGGGATATCACCCAACATCTATCATTTTTATTTGGACCGAACATCTCACTTGTGGAGTATCTTCTGGGAACCTCGAACCTTACGGCGAGCTGCAGACAATGGAGAGATTCCAGTGATTGAATGCTGGACAAATCAGTTTTTCACCAGCTGAACTTCATGGATACGTTTATAATAGATCTATTCACTTGCACCTCAACTGTCAAACCCTTCAATCCTTCAGCTGGCTTCTAGATCTGGAGAGTTCCACCATGGACGCTTTCCTACAGCTGTGACTGGAGAAGAGTACCTACTCCTTTCCTCCATTTGCCATGATCACACAGGTTCTTATTCATCTACGTCACCATCTTGACTGCTCATGTTCCTTCTTTAGGGGTACCTGTCAGTAAGGATCCCTTGGTTTGTTGTCTGATGCATGGTATTAGATTATCCTGTAGTTCCAATCACAAATATTCTTCATTGTGGGATGTGTTGGTTACCTTGTGGTTCTTGAAATCCTGGCCTCATTATTACAATTTGATCCCTTTACTAACTTTCAGTGAAGTTACCTCTTTTGTTATTCTTGGTTTCATTTCGTGGCATTTCAGATATTTGCACTATTGACATGGACTCCTCATAGGATCACCTTTTGCATCTTGTGATGGACCAAAGATATTTTGCACTTTCTATTTTCACCTGTCGAAGCAGGCATCATTTTCATTGCTATCCGAGTGTTTAAAATCCCAGTTTCCCTTTTTCCCTCCCTTCTGTCACTTTTCTGTTTCCGAACTAGATACATGTTTGTTGTGTTTTAGTTGTGTCTATTTTAGATTAATCCACGTTATTACCCTTTATTTCATGCTCTTTTATTCATTTTATGTGATGGGGAGATGATTTTGATGGTTTGTTATACAATCTTTGACAGTTAAATTCTTCCTAATATTTAATTATTTTTGTTCATTTCCTTCAAGGTACTAGAATGATTGTCTTTTTTCTTTTCAGTTTGACTCCTTCCTGGTCATTTGCATTTCCATGGACTCAGTTGTTGGAATTGTTTCTGTGTTTTGAAGATGTTTGGTCCATTGCTGTTCATGGTTCCACAGAAGAATGAGGAAGTGGCTACTGTGCAATGACCTTTCATACCCATTTCAGTTTTTCTATTAAGCAAGTGTTCTATGTGTTTACTGCTGTTTTTGGATACAGTAAAGAAAGTATTAATAAAATTAGGATTAAGTATTAATAAAATTAGGATTATTTCTTCACTTAGTCTAGACTAATGTGCAATGTTATGATATAAAGGTACATATTTGTAAGGACCTTTTGAAATAAATGTATTATTTTAAAGATTATACCAATATCACTTCTTATATTATTGTATGTTATTGAATAAAACTAGTATAAAACAATTACCTAAAGAAGGATAACCATCTTATATAACGATCAGTGACTGCAGTATAAAATAATTGTCAAGCAGGAATTAGTGAAACATTCAGACAGTGCACAGCCAAATGGATCACTTTCAAACTCCAGACTGATGGTAGAAATAATCTTTAAAGACTCTATCTGCTATTCTGCTTGTCGCACAAGACAAGGCCACCCAGTGAACTGCCTGCAGAAACAATACTTCAGGAATTACATTTGCACAAAATGTAATGTCACCAAGAAAATAAATGTGGACTTCTACTGTGGTTGTAAAAAAACAACAACTTTTATTGCCAAAGTTTTTTGCACCTTTAGCACAACTTAAAATGGGTCATTGTACCATATTTTCAGATGTAACTTCCATAAAGAAAATTCATATTCCAGTTTATAAACATATATTTATATATATTTATAAACTGGAATATGTATATAGGATTTATAGGAACTGGAAAATATATTTAGGATGCCAAAATACCAGAGTATTGCAATATGCAATGATAGCTTTTTTTTATTGGACTAGCATAATATTTCAAAGACAAGCTTTCGAGAGCTTCCTCTATTCCTCAGGTCTGAAGCAATATTTTGGCATCTTGTCTACTGGACTAATACGGCTAATCCAATCTACTATATATATGTGTATATGTGTATATATATATATATATATATATATATATATATATATATATTAACATACACCAGATTTTTTTTTCTCTCAGTGAAAGTTACAATTTTGGTATTTAACCCTATATGGGGCAAATATTGCCTTTGCCTTTCTTTGTTATCTGGCCACTAAACATTAAATGCCAGCAAAGACTGGTAGGTTCATGCAACCATGCAATAGGTAATTCAATGGACAATTCCGATTTTGAATGTGATAATTAAACAAATCATATTGGCTGACATAGACAATCCAAAAACAGTAATTATTTGACCAGTTTATAAACTAAAAGGGATCGTGTCCCTTTTATACATGCTATTAATTTTTTTAATGCTTAAGTGACCAAACGATTCACTAACAAGTCAGTATAATTCCTAAAATGTAATGATGATGTCTAGAATATCAAAACAAGATGCACAGACGTAGCTTTTATAATTGCAGCTAGTTTGTGTAAAGAAGTGATTTCATTTAAGGGACATTCTAAGAACTAAATCACTACAGTTAAATGTAGTAATCTTTGTGCGTAGATGTTGTCCCTGCACCGTGACAAATGTAAGTATTACCGTTTGACAGAAACAGAAATGTTTGCATTTGTCAGGCAGGATGCCTCTAGTGGCTGTCAATCAGACAGCCAATAGAGGCACTTCCTAGTGAAGACAACAAACAATTTACAGATTGTTTTGCAGATGAGGGCATATTTAGTAGAAGGGAACACAATTTAGGATTGCATTCAATTACATCCCATGTTAGAAAATTTAAATTTTCATGATTAGAATGCAAGATATACTTTTAACCAAAAGAAATAGCAATATGTCTACGTTATCTAGAAATTGTATGAAATCGTTCCACCAAACATTAGTGGTTGAATGGCTACATTTAATAATCCTGAAGACTGCAACCTTTGTTTAATATTCTTATAAACTTGTAATGGATGTGGCTATATCATTTCATAAGACAATATGAAATAATGTGTCAAGGAGAATATGGCATATGTATTAAATGATGTGAAGTTATATTGTATAAAAACAAGCAACATTCAAACATTTATCTTCCTTAGATATTAGAAATAAAATCACGATATATATATATATATATATATATATATATATATATATATATTCATGTAATCTATGAAAATCAATGTTATGTTAAAAATCAAACAAACTATTTATTTTCCTACATAATATAATGCACCACGAGCTACAAAAAGCGTGTAATGGATTTCAGATAGAACCTTTTTTCTCAGAGATGGATAAGCCAATTCAGATTACATTTAAGCAATAACTTGTCAACACACATGCTTCTGGTTAGCGTATTTATTGACCCAAGAATTATGTATGAGAGTGAGCGTGTTTCCTTATATAATGGAAAAATCGGCTAGAAAGAGGTGCAGAGTGTTGCTCAATTCAGAAATTCCAAATTCCTTGGAAAATAACTACTAAGACTTCTACCCAATAACGCTCATGGCTTATTGAAATGTATCACCCTTTGAATATTATCATCCAGTGCAAGGTATAAATCACTACTATATAAAATAAAGGAAAAATATATACAATTTTTAAAATATGACCATGGAATTAACATATAACATGGCTATTAAAAAATAAATATCGAGCATAATAAGCACTCCAACTTATTTTGTTTATGGTACAATACACCGTTTGAGCAAAAAAGCGTGGTTCCTGGCAGAAAATCACATCCTCTCAGTTAGGGATATCATATGGTTGACGTCCACCTTTATCGACTGGCATTTAAAATATTTGAATGAGTAAGCAGGATTTGAGGAGGCTAAAACAGCATTAAAGGGACACAATAGTTAACAGATCAACTTTAGCTTAATGAATCAGTTTTGGTGTACAGATCATGTCCCTGCAGTCTCACTGCTCAATTCTCTGCCATTTAGGAGTTAAATAATTTTGTTTTTGTCCATGCTGCCCTAGCCACAAGTCCTGTGGCTGTGATTCATACAGCCTGCATGAAAAAATTGTTTCTTCTTTCAATCAGAATTTTACTTTACTTTAGAAATTTGTATCTACTGTTCTGTAAATTGGACTTTCAAACACACAGTGCAGGCGCTACCAGAAGACAGCACAGGCGACTGCCTTAGGGCGCACCAGTCTGGGGGTTGTGCAGGATCTGTTTGACTGGCAGGAAGGGAGCACACAGCACAGCATTCCCCTCCTGTCAGTCAGTCACTGTAGTGTGGCTGAGCCACTAACCGTGCTAGAGGAACTTCTGTGTCCCCTACCTGGTCTGAAAGGAAGTGTGCGCAGGGAGAACCGAACTGCTTCCTGTCAGACTGGGGAGAGGTTATAGGAGCTCCTTTACTACAGTCCGTGGCTCTGACATGCTACATGGATGGAGGTCAGTAAATGGGCAAAAAAGACAGACAGGGCATTGGGGTTAAGGAATGGACAAAAAAGACAGACATGCACTTTGGGGGCACAAAAGAGAGTCAGAGGGGTTGGTGAAGATGCAGAAAACAAGGGCTTGGGGGGTATAAGTGCAAAAAGACAAGGACTTTGGGGGGTACACAAAGAGACACAGAGGTTCTGGGAAAGGGAGAAAGACACACAAAAGGGCTGGGGACGAAAGAGACACACAGAGGTGCTGGGAGGAACAAAGAGATACATAGGGGCTGGGGAAAGGGCAAAAGAGGCAGACATGGGCTGTGGGGGTAGACAAAGAGACACAGAGGGACTGTGGGAGAAAGAGATACGGTGCTAGGGAAAAGATACATATAGGGAGTGGAATGGGGAGAAAAAGAACACCCAAAAGCGGCTAGGGTAAAACGAGACACAGTGCTTGGGGTGAGAGACACACGGAGGTGTGAGGAAGGAGAAAGAGATACACAAAAGGGGCAGGATGGAAGAAGCACACATAGGGAAGGGAAGAAAGAGACACACAAGGGGACTGGGAGATGAGAAGAGACACACAGAGATGCTGAGGAAAGGGAGCAAGTTACACACTAAGGAGATGAGGGAGAAAGATACACACAAAGGGGCTGAGTGAAGTAAGAGACACACAAAAGGCTGAGGGGAGTAAGTAACACACATAGGGACTGGAGGGAAGTAAGAGACAACCAAAATAGGGGTTAAAGAGATGCACAAAGGGAATAAATAGGGGATGAGGTATACTAAAGGGTGTAAGACATTCAAAAGATAGGATAAAAAAACAAACAAAAGGGCATAAGAAATTCAAGAGGGGGACACACAGACGAAGATCCATTTTTGGGAGAAACTGGGGGAATGAAGGGGCAGCAAAATGCATATTTGCCTGCGTAACCAAAAACACTTGCACTGGCCCTGCAAACACATGAAGCTCCTGCAGGCTTTAGAGGGCTATTAACAGAGCATGATATAAAAAATTCTAAATGATACAGAATGTGCAATATGGGCAATTTAAACCTTAGATGTCTTTTTAGACGAAAGGTTTAGGAAGAATGTGCAAGTCACAAGCAGGGAACAGTGACTAGGGTTGTATCAACAAAGTGATTTAACTCCTAAATGGCAGTTAATTTAGCAGTGAGACTGCAGGGACATGATCTATACACCAAAACTTCATTAAGCTAAAGTTGTTTTGGTGCCTATAGTGTCCCTTTGATAATTTTGGTTAATGATTGTGTATAATAGCTGAAACTGTAACTATACTACTGTTTATGTTATGCACAAATACAGACATTGTTCTATTCTATTGGCATATACATGAAGATACATTGTTGCAACTGCTTACTAATAGATATGCACCAAATATTATACTATATGTATTTATATTTTAATTGAGTTTTCCACAAAATACCAATACAGAGGGTGACCTAATGATGTCCAGTTAAATAATGGGTACATTGGGCTAGAGAGTATGAGAAAGTATAGTCTTTGAAGTACAGTAGCAATTTGCTCATATTTATGTTCTCAACACTAACAGCAAATTATGTTCTTATGTGTATGGTGCAATAAAACATGTGGTGTTTCGGCATGTATGCCAAATTTTAGACCCTATCAGAAAAAGTGCAAGTCAAGGGATACTATGTAATCCATAAAACATTTAATCCCCACAAATATGACAATGATGCAAATTGGAAAACTTAAAATTAAAAGACAGTCATGTTTCCAGTTCAGCTGATTTAGCCTTAAATTTGAAATTCACTTTAAATTCACTTTCCATTTTCACTTTCGAAATAACCCTGTTAATATGACATGAATCTTTTAAACGTGTTAGATAAGACATAATTCCTTAGAATAGGCTGTAGCGTATGCATAATTACCCAGTCTTCAAACTGTGAGCTTTGTGCTATTATATTGCATTGCATTGTACAATAAAACAGTCAAATTGATACCATTTCAGCCATTTTGTTATTTTATTGCCATCACAAAAAGGTATTTTCACACGTATTATATTTATCATATTCAATTTATTGCATCTCATTTTCCACATAGGAATCTATGTGAAATGGTGCAAAATGTGCATCCAATTCCTAGTGATTAGGTAGATTGTTTTGGGGCTGGCAGGGTCTGGTGAATAGCAAGTCTAAAGAGTTATTCCTTGTAAAAAATCTTGAAAATTCTTTAAAAGTACTTTGTAACAAGCCATAGAGGAATATACTTAAATTCTAATGTGTTTAGTTGTTTTTTTCCATTTTACAGACTATTACTGGCACAGCATGCTTCTGCTTGCTATGTTCATATGGACAGTTTAATTTTATTTTTTTACAAAAAGCTGCAAGTCCCTTACCTTGGACAGTTTTCACTTGAGATGTCTTTACCACCATTACCTTGTAACTTCAAATTTGATATCAAAGTTGGTGGCTGCACATGTCTTGGAATCACCCCTTGTGACAATTCCCTGCTTGCTCACAGATGTACCTTAAAATGTCTAGCATCATAATCCAAGATCCGCAGTCATCATTGTCAATCCGGTTTACAAAGTAGTTCAGTCATACATGACTCATATTGCATTACAGCTGGGGCAGTACATTGGAGACCCCTGGTCCTACTTTAAAGTATAACCCATTAGGATGTCCACAGCACACCTGAAATCAGGGCCGAAATGGGAAAAAAATTAGGCCCGGGCATTTTTCAATCAGAGCTGCCCCCTAAGGGGGTGGGGCCACAGAGGGTGTGTTTTGTCATCACTAATTACAAGCACGCCCCCTCTCAAAGTGAGCATGTTGGTTCAATGCGCAGAGCCGCGCTGAAGAGCTCTGGCATTAGAAAAAGGCCCTGAATTTGTTCTGCGCAGCGCAAGCAAATTGAATAACATGCTTGCGCTGTGTTTGCTTTAAAATTGTCTCTGGTGTCTCCACAAGTGGG